>NC_044916.1:5522332-5581925 GCF_003576645.1 Ipomoea triloba
ATATATATATATATATATATATATATATATATATATATATATATATATATATATATATATATATATATATATATATATATATATATATATATATATATATATATATATATATATATATATTACAAGTATTGACACATAACATTGAAATTCATTTGTCATTTAATTTACAATATAATTTATATGTGTGGAACATGAAAATTCACTATAAATAATGTAAAAAAAATCTTAAATTTTCTAGATATAGACCATATATTTAGAATAGCAAATGAGACCATTTACTGGAACATTTATTCTTAAAAAATAAAAGTTTAATTAAAAATACTTACAGAATTAACGGTTTCAATATCGCTAGTAAAGGAAGATTCATCACAATAATGGACATGTACCCGATTCCAATTGCAGAAATCTAAAATATTCCATTTAAGAAGTATATGAATTCGTAAACAAATTAAATAAAGTAATAATTGATTAGAACAATTATATATATACACATACCAGGATTTCCTTTAGAGTGATTGGATTTGCTTATAATATGCCCAAACTCCAATGGAGGCTGGTTGTTAGAAGTACCTAGAGAACCTGCAGACCGTTCCTTGCATTCTTTGGGGGTGGAGCACCACCCTCCACCCTTCATATTCAGTCACCACAAAACAAAACAAAACAATATAATATTTCAATTCACTCACACACATAATTAAACATAAAATTCATGTAAAAATATAAACAACAAACAAAATAAAAAAGACATTAATAAATAAATATTTTTGTTAGGGAATAGGTCGGATTATAGTACCTCAAAGAAAATTAACCAGTTATCAACACCATCTCCTTCACCCTGGTCAAAGAAGTAGGCAGCAGGACTCCCATCCAATAGGCAGCAGTTATAATATATATATATATATATATATATATATATGGTAGGAGAAATAAGAGAAATGAAAAGAAAATTTATACTAGCTCCAGTAGGGGTTGAGAGAAGAGTTTTGGAAACTTTTGAAAGAGGATAGATATCGGTGCAAGCTAAAGCTAAGCTCAACCAAATCATCAGTTGCATCACCCAAAACAACAAGGCATACTTTTATATGACTAGTGTAACAATTATAAGTTAGTTAAATTATAATATTGTATTAATACCTGAATTTTCTTTTGCATTTTTGCTCAATATATTCTTCAACTGCATACTATTATTTAATTGCTTTGAAGTACTGATGGTTTTTTAGAATTCTGTAGGCATAATTCGGGTGTTGCGCACCATCCTCCACCCTTAAAATTTGAACTAAATAATCAATATTGCAGAACATATATAATAACACAAATATTAAAACTACATATTCTAAATAGTGTGACATTATTATTTTAATGTAAAAAAATTCACAACCAATGCAAATAAATAGAGTTTTTAGCATGTATTTGATCAAAATTAATTTAATCCTTACCTCTAGACTCTAGGTAAATAACCCAGCTATAGATCCCCTCTCCTCAGCTGAAGAAGAAGGTAAGGTATGGTAAGCTATAATGGCAGTGCATTTAATGGCCTATGTGAGGCTGTGAGATAAGTGAGAGAGGACTGATTGTTACATTGAGGACTGATTGCAAAAGATATTTGATACAAAACCTATACACCCATATTTATTCATGCTTACATTTGAGAACTGATATTGACTCAAACCCTAAATATATACTCAACTTATTAAAGATTTGAAAGGAAACAAATATCAAACTTTTCATGACAATTTTTAATAATAATTTATAATAAATCATATTCACGGCAATTTTCTTTAATAAAACTGTTTTTTTTAATCAAAAAACAACTTTACTAAACTAAAAATATAAAACGTTCTATGACGAGTTTTGATAAAAACTCACAATATTCCCAATTAATTTAGAATAATTCAAAAAAAATGACTGTAACCATTTATTCGAAACAAATACAAATAATTGACAAACATTTGCAATAACGGTTATAATTCACGAGATATTAACAAAAATTAATAATAATTCAAAATAATTAACAAAAAGTCACAAATATCCATAATAATTCGAAATACTACAAATAAATAAAAAAAATGTATAATAACTTTCTTAAAAACTCACAATAATATCACACCCATCCCAAAAAATCAAAATAATTTTTAAATTAAAAAACATTTAAAAAAAATACCTGACCAAGCTAAGGGAAATGACTTAGAGCTGTGATCGTCAATGATGAGGGAGAGTGGCAACGGTGAACGCGAGCAGGGAAGGAGAGTGAGGGAATTGTTTAGTGTTCGGAGGAGGGTGTGAGGAAGAGATGATGATTTCATGTGGTTTTATAGAGATAGTAGGGGGAGGGATGGATGGATGGGATGGGCATGCATTAAAGTCTCATAACTATGGAGGAGACTTTAAAATTTTGCAGTTGAGTCCAAGTACTTTTTTCTTAATTTTTTTTATTTGATTTTAATTTTAATTTGATTTGTTTGAATTTGGCCTTTAGGAAACTAATTTCTTGAAAGATCTACAACTATTTCTTCTTTTAAATATATAATATTTATAAGTAAAGTTCAGGTGCGGCTGTGCCTTTCCGTGCGGTTGGTGCGGTATACACCACTAGTGATAACATCTTTTGAGGGTAACAAGATTTTTTTGTAAAAAAATGATGATTAATAACCTAACTGACTAGGGTTGCCCATTATTATTATTATTGTTGTTGTTGTTATTGTCGTTGCCGTCATTGTTGTTGGGAAAAAGGTTAAATACACCCTCAAACTTTAGACAAAGTCAATTATGCTCTATATGAACTTTTTAAAAGTTAGAAACTAAACCGCTAGTAAGAAACAATTGTGAGACTAAAATTGCATTTTTCCTAATAATAATAAGAGGGTAAGAGGGTGAGGAGGATGAGATTTTCTAGGTTATTTTGAATTTGGCAGCTGAGTGTGAGCATCCTTACCAAGATNGGGGGGGGGGGGGGGGGGGGGGGATGGATGGATGGGATGGGCATGCATTAAAGTCTCATAACTATGGAAGAGACTTTAAAATTTTGCAGTTGATGAAAGTTATTTGACTCCAAGTACTTTTTTCTTAATTTTTTTTATTTGATATTAGTTTTAATTTGATTGGTTTGAGTTTGGCCTTTAGAAAACTAATTTGTTGAAAGATCTACAACTATTTCTTTTTTTAAATATATAATATTTATATAGTAGAGTTTAGGTGCGGCTGCGCTTTCCCATGCGGTTGGTGCGGTATACACTACTAGAGTTAACAAAATACACCGCTAGTGTTAAAAAAAGGCACAACATAAATATGCATCGTTAGCTACGTATTATTAAAAAATACACTACTAGGTATAAAAATATACATCATACAGTGTTTGGAAATACAAAATTAAGGGTAGGGGAGTTATGGGGTGTTTTTGTGGATTTTCATTAGTGTTAAATATGTTTTATTTTTCTTCCTATAATATAATAGGATTATTATTGTTTGAATATATATGTAGTTGAAGTCAGTTTGATTTCGTTACTTTTTGAAAGAATTGAGCTAAAGTAATTCGAGGGATGAATGGATGCTTATTTGGTCATTTGAGTACTTAGTTCAACATCTTTTGAGCGTAACACGATTTTTCTTTAAAAAATATGATTAATAACCTAACTCACTTCACTAAGATTGTCCCTTATTATTGTTGTTGTTGTTGTTAGGGAAAATGTTAAATACACCCTTAAACTTTATACAAAAAGTCAATTATGCTCCAGATGAACTTTTTAAAAGTTAGAAATTAAACCGCTAGTAAGAAACAATTGTGAGACTAAAATTGCATTTTCCCTAACAATAATAAGAGGGTAAGAGGGTGAGGAGGATAGGATTTTCTAGGTTATTTTGAATTTGGCAGCTGAGTGTGAGCATCCTTACCAAGATAAATATTTTTTATTATCTTGAAAAGATATATTCATTAGTGCATGATGTATGTGAAATGTCATTGTATTGTCTTTTCTCCTCTTTCACGCCATTAATGTTATAAATAATTATGAAGGTTCACAATCACTTCGACTATAAGTTATCTAAACTAGGTATCCATAAATCTTTATGCTTAATTGGTTAGGTTATTAATCAAATTAACCAAATAAACACATCTACATACATACTAGTCAATATTATAAGATTATTTATTAACATCCACATTAAATAAACTAATTATAGCTTTAACCTTTGCTAATTTTTATCGTGTATATATTACATATTAAATGCATTATTTTAATAAATAAATTATCTAAATTCATTTTTAAAAGTCAAGATCAATCCCTTTTTTACATTAGCTGGTTATTTTAAGGGCATTTTACTAGTGTGGTTCTGCCATTAAAGGGAAAAAAAAACAAATTAATTATTATTACGTAGTACTAATTAGTAGAGTTCAAGGTAATTTATTTGAGCGGCAAAATTTTATTACTATAAAATCTTTTTTACGGTTTATTTAGTTCGCAGAAAATATTTGAAGGGGAATACAATTGAAATTCTATCAAAAAGATTGATTCCATTTTTTGACGGGTGAAAAACAAATTATTGAGAATATTGATTCTATTCTTTAGTTTTGATTGGAATGGTAATGAATAATGAGTCTAATAATAGTGATTTTTAAATTAAAATATTATTATTTATAAAATACAATGCTGTATCATAAATTTAAATATGCATGTGCATTGTGCGGTAAATTGAAACCATATTATATGTCTGCATTGAATTGAATACTTTTTGCTTTATTCCCTTTGTAGTGAAATTGTTTGCACATTAAAACATGCTAGAGATGTAGTTTATGGGTGAACTGGCAAAGTGACATCTCCATCTGTCCAAAGATTTGCGTTACATTGAATATTTGAATGCCAGATTTCCACCTCTTCAAGAAGAAATTAAATGATGAATTAAGAAAATAATTAGAGTGATGCTACAATCCTATATTTTAATTTTACCTTATAATATTTATTTATTTATGTAGTATTAATAATTTAAAAAATTTTAAACGTAGTGCGAGGTTATCAATAATTTACGCAAATGTTATCAAAGAACTAATAATTTGCAAAATACATATATGCAAGCAATTGGCCTTGTGAAAAATGTTATGTATATATATATTAGAGTATAATTTACTTGCAAGTAGCACTACAACTACATAATTTATTTGAATTGATGCTTTTTAATGTTCAATTATTTTTAACTACGGAGTATTTCTCTATAAATATAACAATATTAATAATCAATCAAAATTTAATAGTTAAAAATAATTAACAACAATTATAATAATAATAATAGTGGTTAAGAAATTAGCATATCATACTTATGTCTTTATTAATCATTTTATATATAATAATCAGCTAAAAGTAAACGAATAGTTTATCAAACATCATTGTATAACTAGCTAATATTATCAGCTGGTCAAAAATTTAATACAATAAATTATTAGCTATTCGTTATCAGCTAATTGTATTAGCTAAACACCCAAAAATAATAGACTTGTCACTCTAAGCCTCAGTGAAACAACAAGAACCATTTAACATGAGCTTCATTCATTCAATGAATTGAAAGTGGGCAAGCATACATATGTAAAAACGAAGGATATGGATGGGAATTAAATGGAGGAGTGGGATAGAAGGTAAAGAGACATGATATTCAATGCAAAGTACGTAAAGTAGGAAGGATGGGTAGAAAGCACACAAACATATCTCATGTTGTGACCTAATGAAAATTAAAAAAAAAAAAAGGCAAAGTCATGGTCATTGCCCAATGGATATTGAAGCAAAAGTTATAATAAACTATATATAAATTGTAAAAAATAAACTTGTTTTATGATAAATAAATTTGTAATACGAGGTTTATTCAAAACACATCTAATTATGTAACACAAATCTCATTTTACAACTTTAGACATGAGATTTCATTTTTTTTTTCAATTTTTTACACTTTTAGTCCCACAACTATAGTGACACTTGCAGGATTGGTCCACAACTTTCAATTTTTCAGCGGATTTTCCGACAATTTTTCACCGGAAAGAAAAAAACTGGCAAATTTTTCGTCAATTTCTTGCCGAAAAAAAAATTCCCTTTCAAGTATGATTAAAATGGACATTTACATTGTTGAAAAAAAATCCCCTTTCAAGCAGGAAAACATCGATTGTAATGTTCAATATGTCATCTATTGCCCCAAAAAAATAATTCATTTTTAAAAAATATACGATCGCTTCAGGTGGACTCCAAAATTATTTTGATTTGGATATACTAATTAAAGTTAATATCGGAGAGGGATATTTACTAGGCTTCATATGATGTGGTACTCATTATTTAGATAGGAGCTTAATATTGTTCCTATCCTATTAGTTTTTTTTTTTTTTTTTTAAACAGTTCCTATCCTATAAGTTAAATACATCATTATATAATATAATGATGAGACCATACTAACCACTAATTTTGGTTGTTGAAAATTTAATAATAATAATTTTATAAATACAAGTCATTTGATTTGATTCTTATTATTAAAGTGCCATGCTACAGTTCATAATCGGAAGTGGAACCTCAAAAGGTTTGTGATTATATCCATTTTATGACATACGAGAGAAATCTTTAATATAATCTTCACGCATTAAACAATGAAAAGAATATTAAAGGATAAAAAATGAGAGAATAAAAAAAGAGTTTGCTTGTGGGAATAATTAAGTGAACCTAGGCAAGCAGAAAGATGTTTACAATAATGAATGTGGCAGGAAGTTGATTAAAATAATCTTCCAATTTCTTTTTTAATAATCTTACCAATCCTATTTTAGAATATAACTTTTAGACCATTATTTATTAGGATATTACCTTTTTTTTTTATTTAAACCACAATAAAGGTAATATGACTATATATTAAGTGCATTAAATTATCTGAGTAATATTATTATTTTTTTAGGCCATTATATCATTATAAATATCTTCTCAATCTATAT
Source organism: Ipomoea triloba (assembly GCF_003576645.1). Lineage (NCBI taxonomy): Eukaryota > Viridiplantae > Streptophyta > Magnoliopsida > Solanales > Convolvulaceae > Ipomoea > Ipomoea triloba. Next base: position 5,529,279 of record NC_044916.1, read on the forward strand.
ATTATTAATAAAATATTCAGGTTAAACTTAACAAAAAGCCATATATAAATTAAAAAGATAAAACTTTTTTTTTTATGATAAATGAATTTGAAAGACCAAAAATCATAAAACAAATCTCATTTACAAATTTAGAATTGAGATTTCATAATTTAATTAGTTACTCTTTAAATATTAAATGCTTTATTTAGATAAATAATTTAATCAAGAACCAAAGTGATATCCCGGTGAACGTAAAAAAAAAAAAATGAAAGTGATATGAAGTGCATTAAAATCTCTCATTTTCTACCTTGTTTACCTACATTTATATGCTCCTACTCTATAACATATAAAGCTTTTAGATAACTCAATGGGTAGCTCAAGTGGCAAGTGAGCTCTCTTTGTGGGAGAAAGGGGGAGAAAACCATTGAAGCAAAGAGAAGGTTGTTTCTATATATGGAGAGAACTTTCTCTCCTAACTTTCCTTATAAAAAATGAGGACACATCTATACACTCCATTTTGAGAGATCAAATATTAAAATTTTATCACTACTAAAATGTTGAGATTACCACCAAATTGCCCCTACCCATCAAGCAAGGGAGGAATTGCCACATCCAACAATCCATCTTATACGCGCCAAACCCAACACAAAATATAGATTTTTTGATTACACAATATAATTTTAATTTTATTCACATAGTATTTTGAATTTAGGAGTTTTAACTTTGAATCAATATAAAAATCTTTGCCTTCTTAGAAAAACATATTTCCCTAGTACATAAAGTATGTGATAATATGAGACGTCGTTATCGTTTCTTCTCTTTCGCACATTTAATAAATCTAATAGATATCTAACTAATATAGGAGGTTTCACAATTACCTATATAAATCTAGGTACCTACAAATCTTAAATTTTTTAATTTATTTTTGGGTAGGGGTGGGAGAGGAGGAGGGGGTATCTCATGTATTATTGGTTGCCAATAATACATATTAAATAAATAAAAAGATAAATAAAGGAAAATAAATTGAAAAGAAGTAATACGTACATTAATACCCTCATTAATAGCAATCTCAAAGCTCTATATGTTATAGAGTTGTAGTATATAAATATAGGTAATAGACTAATAGGGTAGAAAATGATGGCGTATGGAAGAAGTAAATGATAGATTTGAATGCATTTCATATCACATTCATTCTTGTTTAAATTATTTATCTTGATAAAGAATTTAATATTTTATAGTACTCAAAAAAAATTATTTATCTTGATAAAGAATTTAATATTCAAAGAGTAAGTAATTAAGTTATGAAATCTTAATTTTAAATTTGTGAGAAACGAGATTTATGTCTTACATATTAGATTTATCGCCTTTCGAATTTATTTATTATAAACTAATTTTATATATCTTTTTAATTTATATGTAGTTTTTTGTTAAGTTTAATCTGAATATTTTATTAATAATATGTAAATTGAGAATATATTTATAATGATATAATGGCTTACAAAAAGAATATTATAATTGAGATATTTTAATGCACCTTATAGTTCATATTACTGATAAACTAGTTGATATAGTAATACTCACTCCGTTTCATTTTATATTTTTATGTGTCTAGTTCGATTAACAAAACTTAATTAATATTATTTTAATTTAATTTTTCATAATGTTAAATTTAATTACTGTGTAAAGAAAGAGTTGGTTTAATTAATGAATAGTAAATAAATATGATGGGTAAAATAAAACAAATGGAGTAATTAATAAGCTTCATTAAATTATGAATTAAATTTCTAGCTAGCGATTTCTTTAATTTTTACTTTTAATTTTGAACATATCACAATTCACATGACATTAGGTCTTGTGACCCTAACTTTGCCAGTTTTTTAAAAATATGATTCTTTTGTTCAGGGATTGAAAAATGGATGTTTATAGCTTTTCGGCATGTTAATTAATGCAAGCAAGCCAAAATATCATTTTCATTAGGTCGATCTTGAGATCATGATTCCACCAATTTTTTGTTAAAATTTTTTTTTTCCCCGGAATGGTCAATACTATAGAAACTCTTGTTATTTTTTAAGTGCGTATTTCAATATATTTTTCATTATTTAATGTGATGGATTTAATTAACCCGATATTCAAATTAATAAACCTTATAATTAAGAACAAGGATAAATGAAGTAAATGGTCAAGTAACGAGATAGAAATATAGTAAACAAGGATGTGAGTCTCGGGGATAAAGCCCATCATTCTGGGCCTGGAGACGGGTTCTGGATTCTCCTTGGGTCACTCAAGTCATCTTCTTGGACCCCAAGTGATGACTCCTAGAACCCCGGGTCCCTATTATTGGACCATTTTCAATATATCCATCATAATGCATAAGAATCACATAAAAACTACTCGTATTTATAAAATTATTATTTACATTAAATTTTAAATAAACAAAATTAATTGTTGGTATGGCCTCATTATATTATATATTGATAAACTGCACTTATAAGAAGAATACTAAGCTCCTATTTAAATAATAAATACCACATGATCACATGAAGCTTAGTAAATATCCTTCTCCCAAATTAAATAAAGAACAAAAAAAAATGGAAAACAAATTGAAAAGCTATAATACCCTCATAAATTGAATTTGGGAGTTTTAAACTTTCAATCAAGATGAAAAATCTTGTGTTCTTGAAAAGACATATTTCGCTAGTACATAAAGTATGTGGTAATAAGAGACGCCGTTGTCGTTTCAACGTCCAACGTCCTAAATTCAGCGGGCTGTAGTGTTGTATATACAAGATTTTCGATACAATCCAAAAATAAAACAGTTTAGATACCTTCAGCTAAAATGTAGTAGCAGAGAAGTGCATTTGGTGTAGTGGTATCATAGTACCCTCCCACAGTACTGACCGAGGTTTGATTCCCCGGATGCGCATTGTCACTTATTTTCAGATACAAGTTCGTATGAGAAAATATATGCATTAGAATTTAATTTGCAACTAGGTAAATAAATAATCAAATTTATAACATTGAAAAACATAAATTATATTTTTAAGACGAGAACAATTGAAGTATTAAAAATGCATATACATTTTTTAAAATTATATTTTTACCCATGTTACAAATACTGCTAAAGAATGAAATTATTGATTCCATCCCCTCTCTTTTTGTTAATTTCCAAAATTGCAGTACGGATGGGCGCGCTGACCATGTAATTATTTATGTATTAGTAATTACAAATGCTATAGTTGATATATGTATGTTAGGCTACTATATAATTGTATAATTGTGCCACACTATTTTATGACATATTCTATAGTTGATATATGTATGTTAGGCTAGTATATAATTGTGCCTCACTATTTTATGACATGTTCTAGTATGCTATTTCTCATTTCATTTGCTTTTAAAATTTATAATAATTTCACCGCAATTCATATTGGCAAGATATAATAGTTTTACCATTTATTTAAGGTTTCATTTATAAAAAGAGACTTGTATATGATAAAGATGTTTTGTATAGATGTATATTGTATATAGTGGAAATGTATTATAAGAATTTGTTTCAAAGAAAAAATTAATAATCTATCTCGATCAGTAGTTCATTTGGCTAAACTTAACGGTTCTAGAATTAGGAAGAAAAAAATTGTAGTGATATTTTGATTATTTTCTTATAATTTAAATGTGCAATTTCCAACACTATACCATGCATGCCATGCGCTTTTCAATACTATACTATGCATTTTTTTGCTAGTTTGAAAATGGAACGTATTTAGGAACACAATTTAAATTTTATGATTTATTCTTTTTTTTTTTTTTGTAGTTTATTTTTTTCTTATTTTAGTTTGGTTTATCAATTACGTCGTATTTTGTATTACTTACAGTTTTAAGTTTAGCATTTAGTTTTTTTTTTTTTTTTTTTTTTTTTTTTTGGTTGATATGTCTTAGCATTTTATTTCATGATTCTTCAATTCTAAAAGCATTTTAATAATTTAAGTATGACTTGTTAGGAACCTTGTTCTCGTATAACAAACTTAAAACTTAGCACAAACAAAGAAAAACTTGATCATTGTCTTCAGGCGTGTGAAACACACTATCCTAAAAGTTTATGATTTCTCTTACTAAACATCAAGGGTAATCAAACCAAGGGAGTAACTTGAAATTTTTATATATGACAATAACTTAATCAAGAATCGTATATCATGACAATATATGAAAATTATATTACATATATCCATCACCTCCTCTGTCTTCTTAAAAATCAGAGTAATGAATGAGGAACCTANTTTTTTTTTTTTTTTTTTTTTTTTTTTTGGTTGATATGTCTTAGCATTTTATTTCATGATTCTTCAATTCTAAAAGCATTTTAATAATTTAAGTATGACTTGTTAGGAACCTTGTTCTCGTATAACAAACTTAAAACTTAGCACAAACAAAGAAAAACTTGATCATTGTCTTCAGGCGTGTGAAACACACTATCCTAAAAGTTTATGATTTCTCTTACTAAACATCAAGGGTAATCAAACCAAGGGAGTAACTTGAAATTTTTATATATGACAATAACTTAATCAAGAATCGTATATCATGACAATATATGAAAATTATATTACATATATCCATCACCTCCTCTGTCTTCTTAAAAATCAGAGTAATGAATGAGGAACCTAAGACTCAGTTATGAAAATTCAAAAAATGATTATTGACTAAACTACTGCATACGAAATAATTATTTTTTAAATACTAAAAACCCAAGTTATTCTGTTGGTCAATTTATCATAAAAGCAACCTGAGAAATTTGACATCATTTTGTATCTCATCTTGTGCTAAGTCTTCAGTTTTTTATACGAGAGCCAAGTTCCTAACAAGTCATACTAAAGTTATTGAAATGCTTTTAGAATTGAAAAATCTTGAAATAAGTGGCTAAGAAGTGAAAAATAATGTTGTGAAAGTGATCGATTTTGATATAATAAAGATAATAAAATGTGAATTTTCTACTTTACCCCTCAAATTTTAAATATTTTTTTAATTTTTCCGTCAAATTTAACGGCCAGGGACTAAACTCGTCACTTCGCAAATAACTGAGGAATTAAACTCGGATACGGCCATAACCTAGGGACTGAGTCGGAACTTAGGTATAGCTCAGAGACCAAAGATGCAATTTTCCCTAGAATTACTTCATGCATTGCCAATCAATAGTCCATCCTTAAGAGGCACGTGGGTAACAAGCTCTATAACCCACGGTCTCATTGATCTGTCTTGGACATCTCCCAAGTTGATGCCCATAGTAATAATTAATATATAAATAGTTTTTAACTTATTAATAAAATCATAACCTTATGGAGAAAATCTAATATATTTACATATTCAATTGTCACATTTTGTAGACCTATTCACAGGCATTTGATGATTGATTTTACAATGAATCAGCAGTTTAGGTAAACGACAATTCAAATGATATCAAAAATTGTAGTAAAATTGGTATCGATATGTAATGAAAATACTTCCTTTGATATTTGATAGGATTTAAAATATTATTATTGGCTATGTATTCTTTAAGCAATTGTAGTACAGAAGTATTTACTATGCCCAAAAAGACTTAAATTAAATAGTTGTAGTGTGTGTATGACTTTAGAAATTACACCTACTCTAACGGGTTTACATTTTAGAAATGCATATAGTACTTTGGTAATGTTATCTTATTATATTGGGTTATTATCTATGATGTTGCAGAAGATATAAAGAATATAAGATTGTATTTATGAGGCTAAAGTTCATAATTGATTTTATTGCATAAGACTTTTTTAGTTGATTAAAAAATAGATCGAAGATTGTATTCATGAGAATATATATATATATATATATATATATATATATATATTTATTTATTTATTTATTGTTCAGTAAAAACAAAAAATGACAGCTTTATTTAGTCCTAGTACTTTTATTGGGAGAAGAAGATAAGTACTTGTATGATTTAACCATAAAATGATAAAAACATTTTCCACCCTATATTCAAATTTAATTCATAGATGAAGGGCCGTTCAAGCATCACCAATATTCACAAAGATAACATCTACCACTCACAATAACGTGTACAATCGACCATGTTATCAAACAATGTACATTCAGTTCACAAATAATGTACATTTAATTATTAAAAATCTACATTGTATTTAGGGAAAGTATATTATTTGAATACTGAAAGTATATTATTTTGTATAATGTGCTTCCAATACACAAATAATTTACTTTTAGTATATTAAAAATGTAGTTTTTATTATGGTCCATACAGCAGGGTTGTTATGCCATGGACCCAGGTCCACCTTGCAAGGTGGACCTGGGTCTACATTCACATACACTATACTCTACATTCACAATTTGTAAACTTCACATTCACACATTATAGGATTATATGTTTAGTAACTATATTACCACTGTTATGCATTCACACATTCAAAACTCTATATTCACAGGTCATATACTCCATATTCACAACTTGAGAACTCCACATTCACACATTACAGAGCTACAAGTTGCTAGAACTTCTTAACTCTATTACAGATTCACACATGCATAACTCTACATTCACGATTTCTATACTCCATATTCACAATTTGAAACCTCCACATTCACACATTTCTAAGCAACTCTACATTCACACAATCATAAATCTACATTCACGATTTCTATACTCTACATTCACACTTTGAAACCTCTACATTCACACATTTTTGGACAACTCTATATTCAGCAATATGTTTACTAATTAAAAAAAAAAAAAAGAAGACAAAAACGACGTAATTTTGGACCCAGGTCCACAGCATAATTTTCCCATACCGCATTGTGTGGCCATGATCTATACAATAATTTGCAATAGATGGATTGGGCTGAAAAGACAATAAAATAAAATAAATGGGTTAGGGCACATTAAATTTACACAACAACAAAAAAAAATAGCTCGATAGTCCAAAACTAAAAAATTTGATAGTCCAAGGTAGCTAATCCAGAAGTTAGTGGGCTATTACAACGGCCCAAATTGCTCAATGTAAACAGATGTGTGAACTATGGTGCACACAATAATAATTAAAAGTAGATAAATTATTGTGTATACCATGTTCCACATAGCGCTGCGTGAATCACAATAAAAAATATATTTTTAATATACTAAAAGTACATCATTTGTGTATTGAATGTATATTATACAAAATAATGTACTTTTAATACTCAAGTAATGTACTTTTCTTGAATATAATGTACATTTTTAATATACTAAAACTACATCATTTGATAATATGATTCACACAGCTGTGTGAACCATGGTCCACACAATAATGATTGCAAAAAGTATATGTATGCAATTAATTTATTATGTGCCTTTCACTTAATAAATTATATATGTGCCTACTACAATTAACATTTTATGTATCTATAGTTAAAATATTATGTATCTACAGTTAATATATTAATATTATGTGCCTCATTGCCTCCAATTTATTTATAGTCATATAATCTGTTAACCGCAGATACGTAATATGTTAATTGTATGCAGATAATTTAAACGTCATTTTGAATTACGGTCCACAATGCAAGGTGAATCATCACGGTCCATGGTATAATTTGCCGCTCAATGCTACACTTTGTTTTACAAGCGAGGCGGAACAAAATATCCAGGGTGCCAGATATAGACTATATATCCTTTAGTTTGATCAAGCGCTATTACTATGCCAAAAGTTATATTTAATAGTGAAGGCACAATTTTATTTACTTATATTCGTGTAGCAATTAGTACTACATTTTAGTGATATGATGTTGAATTTTGTCTTAATTTATAATTCTTTTTCCTTGTAAATACATGCTTTAATTTAATTTCTTATCCATGTGGGTTGAATTTTGTCTCCCTAACAAGCGATACCATTGTAACTAAATTATTTTACAATTGTTAATTAGAGAGGAGTGATTGTAGATTTGTAGTGTAAAACCTCACTTGATTATGTGTTTGTTTGCTAATATGGCAAATTATGCAACTCGGGTCCACCTTGTAAGATGTACCCAAATTTATATTTACAATTTAGAAATTTTATGTTCACAATTTTAAATCTCAATATACAAAATTACTTTACTCAATATTCACAATTTTTAAACTCTACATTCACAATTTTGTTATATATATTAAACATTTGTGTTTTGCTATTTAATATAGAGTTATGAAATTGTGAACATAGAGTTCAAAAATTATGAATATAGAGTTTAAAAACTGTGAACATAGAGTTCAAAAACTGTGAACATAAAGTTCTAAAATTGTGAACATAAATTACTAAAATTGTGGACATAGCAAGGTGGACCCGGGTCCATGACATAGCAATCTTGCTAATATATTGGCGCCTTTTAATTTGTTTGTTGTTTCGCGTATGGGACGTTTGGGGTTGCATATATCAAATTGAGAAAATAAAATAGATAAAATAATTTGTTACAAATTGCAAATTAGAAAATTACTGTCCTGAATGTGTTGTGTAATGAATTTATGATTTTATCATTTAAAACTTATTACCATTTGTTTAAAAAAAAAAAACAAAACAAAACAAAAACTTATTACCATTTCATTTCTTAAGACCTAGTATACATGCATGCATGGGCTGTCTCTGTTTGGATCCCATTCCCATATATAGGAGGGAGAGAAGATAGCTTGCTAATGGTACCAATATTTAATTCCACATTTAATATGTTTACCAACTCCACTTCAACCCATCTGCATTATATTTCCACTTTCACGCCCCATCAACTTCTGTCTTTTGGATTGAACTTTATATACTGGATTATTTTTTGTTTTAATTATATTGTTTACCAATAAAAATATGATGGCCAAAAATCGTGACCATTTTAACTCTCTTAACTTGTGTGTTAGTATTTTTTGTTTTTTTTACTCATTTAACAATTTGAATAATATTGTGGTGTAGTACAGTACTTGTAAGGTATGGCATGAAATGCAACAAATATGAAATTCAAAAGTGTATCTCGTAGTAAGTAGAAAACATGTGTATGTATCTCATTTTGTACCTTAAGCGTAACGATTCTGTACCTGAAAATGATTAGTAGTTACGTTGTATAACACAAAATATATTGTGTCTTATTTTACGAATTTATGTCCTGTATTATGAAACTATGTGCGTATAGGATGTAAATTATTTACATAAATCAGATATGAGAATAAGTAAAATAGAAATCATGTGTATGTATCTCGTGTTATGCGTTTCTGTACATCATATTATGCTATTTTGTACCTTAAACGTAAGGATTCTGTACTTAGAATAAATTAAAATTTATATTGAAACATGAGAAACGAAAAGATACATAGTCTATCATTTTGATCCAGGATTCACAATGTAATGTGGACCGTGGTCCATAATATAAATTACCTTTATATACCCTAATGGTTTTTTCCTCCTTTCTCTCCCTTTCTTCACTTATCCCCCTTCTTTCTCCTTGGGTTGGAGATACCCTAAGAACAATATTAAGCTCATTTCAAAAACTAATGAATACCACATGTCCAAATGAAGCTTTGTAAATATTCGTATCCCATTATATTAAATAAATAAACGGAAAATAAATTGAGAAGCAATAATAAATTAATATACCCTCATAAATAGCAATCTAAAAGCTTTATATGTTATAGAGTAGTAGTATATAAATGTAGGTAAACAAGTAGAAAATGATGGCCTATGGAAAAGTAAATGAGAGATTTTAATGCACTTCATATCACTTTTATTCACTTTCATTCTTGTTTAAATTATTTATCTAAATAAAGCATTTAATATTTAATGAGTAAGTAATTAAATTATGAAATCTCAATTCTAAATTTGTAAATGAGATTTGTCTTACATAATTACATTTTTCGTCTTTCGAATTTATTTATCATAAAACAAGTTTATCATTTCAATTTATATATAATATTTTGTTAAGTTTAATCTGAATATTTTTTTGAGTACTATTGAAGGGTTAAGAGTCTACTGAAGTACGAAGAGTCAACACCCCTACAATGGGGTTCGAACCTGAGATTTCTCATTTGAAAAGCCAGAGCTATGGGGCTCAACCACAAGGCCTTTGGCAAATATTTTGTTAATAACATATAGATTGAGAAGATATTTATAATAATGATATAATGGCCTACAAAAAATAATAATATAATTAAGATAATCTTTAGATAATTTTTTTGAGTACTATTGACTTTATTATATTTTAGTATATGTTCGTCTATACCGCATCAACTAAAGCTTGATCTCAAGACCTCCCATTGACCACAAGACCATTGGCGTATAATATAGATAATTTAATGCACTTAATAGTCATATTACCTTTATTGTGGTTTAAATAAAATTTAAAAAATGGCAATAATATCATAATAAATAATGGTGTAAAAACTATATTCTAGAATAGGATTGGTAGAGATTATTAAAAAGGTAATTGGAGGATTCTAATCAACTTCATGCTACATTCATTCTTGTAAACATCTTTCTGCTTGCCTACTTTCACTTAATTATTCCACAAGCAAACTCTTTTTTTGTTGTTCATCTTTTAATATTTTTGTCATTGTTTAATGAGTGAAAATCACATTAAAGAATTCTCCTGTATGTCATAAAATGAATATGATCACAAATGTTAGTTTTTATTTTTATTTTTTATTGACTAACTAGTTGATATATATAACAATAATTACGGAAAAATAACACCCCCTGAATTATATGCTTATAGCATTTTTTTCTCCCTGAATTATATTATTCATTCATTCATATTAGCCCTCAATTATTTTAAAAGTGGCGGTTTCTCCCCTTTTATATTAAATGGACATTTTTACACTTAAAAAATTAAGTATTTCATTTATTTTTCTTATCCAACAAATTATTGCTTATAGATGAGAATCATAATAAATGCCAAAAAAACATAAACCTTTTACAAATATTATAATTATAATTTTAAACTAATGCTAGTAACAGAATTAAAATTTAAACACAAATACTTCATTAATACTAATTAAGTATAATTATAATATTAATATTATGTTACTAGCCATTGTCTTAAAGTTATCATTATAATATTTACATAAATGATGTATGCTCTTTTTTCGCATTCATTTTGATTCCCAAATATAAGTAGATATATAATTGCGGTTCGACTCCAGTTTATGGTTCCGGAAAATGATAAATTGGAACCTAGTGGTTCCGGTTTGAATCGTCGCCGGTTCGAACATTTTTTATTTTTATTTTTGTAAATTCTATTTCTTATTTTTAAAAAAATCTAAATTCAACAATAATTTTAATTTTTTTTCTGGTGCAGAGCCGGAGCTGACCGGTTTGGAACAAGAATCAGCTGTTACGTTGTGGTTTCTAGTTTTAATAAATCATAAGCGGAACCTTTTTAGGTTCCAATTCTGAAATGTAACATGGCACTTTAATAATAAGAATCAAATCAAAATGACTCATATTTATAAAATTACGCATTTATAAAATTATTATTGACATTAAATTTTCAATAAACAAAATTAGATGTTAGTATGATCTCATTATATTATATAATGATATATTGAACTTATAAGAACAATATTAAGCTCCTATCTAAATAATGAGTACCACGTCATTAATGAAGCCTAGTAAATATCCCACTCCAATATTAAATAAAAAAATGGAAACAAAAATTCAAAGGCAATAATACCCTCATAGATAGTAATCTGAAAGCTCTATATATTATAGAGCAGTAATATAAATTTTGGTAAATGTGCTAGAGGATAAAATAGTGTTCATTCACTGTCCATAATCATTTAGCTACTTATACAAGTCGATATCAATCCCGGCCCCTACCATCTTATCATAAAGTTTTATTCAAAATCCACTTTAAATAAATTAATTATACACCAATACATTTTTCATTTTTATATCATCATTTTTAAACAAAATTGCTACATCATGCCTTTAAAAATCACTTCCCTAATGTTCTTTCCTTAGCGTATAATTTTTGTATTCAATTATATATGCTGTCGGTGTTATTTCAAGGGTCACAATCCCAAATGATTTTAAGTAGTTTTTTATTTATTTATTTTTTTTTCTTATACCTTTGTGGTTTTGCCAATAAAGGAAGAAAAATAGTCAATTTAATTATTACTAATTAACAGAGTTCAAGGTAATTTATTTGAACGACCAATTTTTATTAAGGAACAAATCTATGTTGTTTTTTTTTTAATCTTTCTTTTTTTAAACAATTTTTTAGGGTACAATGATAAATTCTTTTGTGTTTTCATACTTCGATTCTTGTTATATATAATCAAGAGATATTACGGATGCATCATGCATGGGCTCTCTAAAATCTTTTCTTAAAAAATGTGGATAGAAAATTTATGTTGGGTATGCTTTAAAAATGGTTTGCCTGTATTTTGACCACTCCGGTTAGAAAATGTCATTTTCAATATGCCAAGAAAAGATAAGCAACAGTTTTGGTGTGTAACGACTTACAACTGCAAAAAGTACTATTTATGCATAGCAGCAGTACTTCACACACGTATTGCCCAATATAATGAAGTAAAAGACAATAATTTATTTATTTATATTGAATAACAAGGGGAAATTGCATCCATTATCGAGAGTTAACATTGTAATTTATTACAATTTACAAGGCTATACAAAGAACAAACTTACAAACCTATGTTTTTATTTTAAAAAAATATTTTTGGTACAATGAACAATTCAATTATGTGTCTTCATACTTTGATTCTTGTTGTATGATCAAGAAATATCACCGATGTATGGGCACTCTTAATCTTTTCTTGAAAAATGTGGATTGAAAATTTATGTCTGGTAATGGATGGTGCTCTAAAAATGATTTTCTTTTATTTTGACCACTTAGAAAATATCATTTTCAATGTGTCGAAGTATTATTGCATAGATTCAATGCATTGTAGCAGTACGTACTTCACACACGTATAACCCATTGAAGTAAAAGATAATAATTTATTTATTTAATTTATTTCGATAGCGAGAAAAAATCGCATTTAGTATCCGAGAGTGTATATTGTAATTTATTTGAAGTAGTTGTTGACATTGAGTATTGTACAATAAAACTTTGTACCACTATTATTAAGTGAAACAATGTCTCCACTACCTGATAGTTAATAAGAATGCCACAACATCAGTACTCAACGTAAGCATCAATAAATATGGGTGTATAGGTTTTGCAATCAGTCCTCAAAAAAAAAATAAATAAATAAAAAAAAATAAAAAGAGATGATGGGGGACAATTATAATGCGCATATAAATCCCTACAATGCGTAAAAAATTACGCATTCCATTGATGCGTGCACTTAATGTTTCTTCGGAGAGAAAATTCTCTCCATTGAAACAACCTTCTCTATACTTTTCTCTCCCTTTCTCCCATCATTCTCCTTGAGTTGGAGATACCCTAAGAACAATATTAAGCTCATTTCAAAAAATAATGAATACCACATGTCCACTGTACACAGATAAAGCTTAGTAAATTAAATATTCGTGTTCCATATTAAATAAATAAACAGAAAATTAATTGAGAAGCAATAATAAATAAATACCCTCATAAATAGAAAACTGAAAGCTTTATATGTTATAGAGTAGTAGCATATAAATGTAGGTAAACAAGGTAGAAAATGATCGCCTATGGGCTATGGGAAAGTAAATGAGAGATTTTAATACACTTCATATCATCACTTTCAATTTTTTTTTCCACCGGGATATCACTTTTTTTCTTGATTAAATTATTATCTAAATAAAGCATTTAATATTTAAAGAGTAACTAATTAAATTATGAAATCTCAATTCTAAATTTGTAAATGAGATTTGTCTTACGATTTTTGGTCTTTCAAATTTATTTATCATAAAAAAAAGTTTATGTTTTTAATTTATATATGGCTTTTTGTTAAGTTTAACCTGAATATTTTATTAATAACATATAGATTGAGAAGATATGTATAATGATATAATGGCCTACAAAAAATAATAATATAATTCAGATAATTTAATGCACTTAATAGTCATATTACCTTTATTGTGGTTTAAATAAAAAAAAAAGGGCAATATCCTAATAAATAATGGTCTAAAAGCTATATTCTAGAATAGATTGGTAAGATTATTAAAAAAGAAATTGGAAGGGGAATTTTTTTTTTCAACAATATAAATTCCCATTTTAATCATACTTGAAAGGGAATTTTTTTTTTCCGGCAAGAAATTGACGAAAAATCTGTCAATTTTTTTTTTTTCGGTGAAAAATTATCGAAAAATCCGCCAGATTTATTTTCCGGCAAGAAGTTGATTGAAAAATGACCATTTTTGCAACAAAAACAATCATTGTGGACCGAAATTGAAAAGTTTGAAAGTCGTGGACCAATCATGCAAGTGCCACTATAGTCGTGGGACTAAAAGTGTAAAAAATTAAAAAAAAAAATGAAATCTCATGTCTAAAGTTGTAAAATGAGATTTTTGTTACATAATTAGATGTGTTTTGAATTAAACCTCGTATTACAAATTTATTTATCATAAAACAAGTTTATTTTTTTAAATTTATATATAGTTTGTTATAACTATTGCTTCAATATCCATTGGGCAATGACCATGACTTTGTCCCCTTTTTTTTTTTTAATTGATTTTTTTTTTAAAATTTTCATTAATTAGGTCACCACATGAGATATGTTTGTGTGCTTTCTACCCATCCTTCTTACTTTACGTACTTTGCATTGAATGTCATGTCTCTTTACCTTCTATCCCACTCCTCCACTTAATTCCCATCCATATCCTTCGTTTTTACATCTGTATGCTTGCCCACTTTCAATTCATTCAATGAATGAACCTCATGTTAAATGGTTCTTGTTGTTTCACTGAGGTTTGGAGTGACAAGTTTATTATTTGGGTGTTTAGCTAATACAATTAGCTGATAACGAATAGCTTATAATTTAGTGTGTTAACTTTTTAACCAGCTAATAATATTAGCTAATTATACAATGATGTCTGATAAATTATTCGTTTACTTTTAGCTGATTATTATATATAAAATTATTAATAAAGACATAAGTATGTTGTGCTAATTTCTTAACCATTATTATTCTTATAATTGTTGTTAATGATTTTTAACTTTTAAATTTTTGATTGATTATTAATATTGTTATATTTATAGAGAAATACTCCGTAGTTAAAAGTAATTGAACATTAAAAAACATCAATTCAAATAAATTATATAGTTGTAGTGCTACTTGCAAGTAAATTATACTCTAATATATATATATATATATATATACATAACATTTTTCACAATGCCAATTGTTTGCATATATGTATTTTGTAAATTATTAGTTCCTTGATGACATTTGTGTAAATTATTGATAACCTCGCACCACGTTTAAAAAATTTAAATTATTAATACTACATAAATAAATAAATATTATAAGGTAAAATTAAGATATAGGACTGTAGCATCACTCTAATTATTTTTCTTAATTCATCATTTAATTTCTTCTTGAATAGGTGGAAATCTGACATTAAATATTCAATTTAATGCAAATCTTTGGACAGATGGAGATGTCACTTTGTCAGTCCACCCATAAACTACATCTCTTGCATGTTTTAATGTGCAAACAATTTCACTACAAAGGGAATAAAGCAAAAAGTATTCAATTCAATGCAGACATATAATATGGTTTCAGTTTACCGCACAATGCACATGCATATTTAAATTTATGATACAGCATTGTATTTTATAAATAATAATATTTTAATTTGAAAATCACTATTATTATACTCATTATTCATTACCATTCCAATCACAATCAAAGAATAGAATCAATATTCTCAATAATTTGTTTTTCACCCGTCAAAAAATGGAATCAATCTTTCTGATAGAATTTCAATTGTATTCCCTTTCAAATATTTTCTGCGAACTAAATAGACCGTAAAAAAGATTTTATAGTAATAAAAATTTGCCGCCCAAATAAATTACCTTGAACTCTACTAATTAGTAATAATTAATTTTTTTCCCTTTAATGGCAGAACCACACTGGTAAAAAGCCCTTAAAATAACCAGCTAATAGGGATGTCAACAGGGCGGGGTGGGGACGGGGGACATACCCGCCCCCAACATTCTTCCCCATCCCCCGTCCCCATCCCCATCCCTACCGGGGAAGGGAAAAATCCCCCCATCCCCATCCCCATGGGGATTAGTCGGGGACAGGGAATCCCCACCCCATTTGTAAGTTATAAAACAAATTAAAAATTAAACATTAAAAATATTTAAATAAATGACGCATATATATTCATCTCGAACCTAAAGTAGTATTCAATATTTTACAATTTGATACGAATCTTCGTAAGGAGGATCCGTAACAAGGAATTATTGCCCAAGATGTTCTCAAATTCAATAGATAAGGAGTTACCTTTGGTGCACACAAGATCACCCTTGAGCCCCGATTCCACGAAGGACCAAGAAACAACCCTTAGCACGCCTCAAGTTCCTCAAGAACGCAATCTTCAAACAACTAGAGTGGGTTCTCTAGTAGTTCCCTTGATTCTATGAATTGATAGAACCACAATTCCTAAAATCTAAGGTTGGTAGAATGCGGGTTTGATTCGATAGGGCCACGAATCAAGAACACTATTCGATAGGACCACGAATAGAAGAAAGAATTCTTACACAAATGTAAAGAAGACTTAGGAAGTTTTGATTAATTCTGAAAAATGCTTTCATCAAAGGAAATACACACCCTATTTATACACATGCTAGGGGACTCCAAATGTCATCAATAGTAAAAGTACATCAAGGAGATCAAAAGACATCAATAGTAAAAATACACCACTATCAAGGAGATTAAATGTCATAACTTGTCTAGGAAAGACCAATAGTCTTCCTAATATGCCAAAGCATGTCCATGTGCCTCAAAATTTGATTTTGGTGAATTATTTCAACCTCTTTTGTACCCTCCCGAGCAAAGCCACGAATTTGGACATCTTAGATGGTATTTATGGGCTCTTCAAAATCAGCTCTTATGCATGAAAAATGTTCTAAGTATCCACCATCATCACTTGGACTCTTTATTTGGCATGCTTGGACTTCGAATGGATCATGTATGGGCTAGTTTGCATCATCCTCCCTTTCTTGAAAATGATTCGTCCTTGAATCACACTTTCCCCTGTCAAATGGAATTTTTATTGGACTTGCTTGTTTCCTCCATGTGGATGGGTTCCTATCACAATTAAACATGTTACCTAAATATACATTTCATAAGCATGATATACAATGACAAGAATGCTTCTAAAATTATATATATTATAACAAAGTAATACATATGTGTGTGTTGTGTGGCTATACATACATACATATATATATACATACACACACGCGCGCGCGCGCGCACACACACACACACACATATATATATATTTCGGGGACGGGGCGGGGATGGGGAGCATCCCCGCCCCCGTCCCCCGCGGGGAATTTAAAATTGCCCCCATCCCCATCCCCGTCCCCGTAGGGGCGGGGAATCGGGTTCCCTGTCGGGTACGGGTACAATTGCCCCTCTTACCAGCTAATGTAAAAAAGGGATTGATCTTGACTTTTAAAAATGAATTTAGATAATTTATTTATTAAAATAATGCATTTAATATTTAATATATACACGATAAAAATTAGCAAAGGTTAAAGCTATAATTAGTTTATTTAATGTGGATGTTAATAAATAATCTTATAAAATTGACTAGTATGTATGTAGATGTGTTTATTTGGTTAATTTGATTAATAACCTAACCAAATAAGCATAAAGATTTATGAATACCTAGTTTAGATAAACTTATAGTCGAAATGATTGTGAACCTTCATAAGTATTTATTACATTTATTAATGGTGTGAAAGAGGAGAAAAGACAATGACATTTCACATACATCATATGCACTAATGAATAGATCTTTCCAAGATATCTTGGTAAGGATGCTCACACTCAGCTGCCAAATTCAAAATAACCTAGAAAATCTCATCCTCCTCACCCTCTTACCCTCTTATTATTATTAGGAAAAATGCAATTTTAGTCTCACAATTGTTTCTTACTAGCGGTTTAGTTTCTAACTTTTAAAAAGTTCATATAGAGCATAATTGACTTTGTCTAAAGTTTGAGGGTGTATTTAACCTTTTTCCCAACAACAATGACGGCAACGACAATAACAACAACAACAATAATAATAATAATGGGCAACCCTAGTCAGTTAGGTTATTAATCATCATTTTTTTACAAAAAAATCTTGTTACCCTCAAAAGATGTTATCACTAGTGGTGTATACCGCACCAACCGCACGGAAAGGCACAGCCGCACCTGAACTTTACTTATAAATATTATATATTTAAAAGAAGAAATAGTTGTAGATCTTTCAAGAAATTAGTTTCCTAAAGGCCAAATTCAAACAAATCAAATTAAAATTAAAATCAAATAAAAAAAATTAAGAAAAAAGTACTTGGACTCAACTGCAAAATTTTAAAGTCTCCTCCATAGTTATGAGACTTTAATGCATGCCCATCCCATCCATCCATCCCTCCCCCTACTATCTCTATAAAACCACATGAAATCATCATCTCTTCTCCTCACACTAAACAATTCCTTCTTCATTCATATCATCAGTCCTCTGATCTAGATCTCTCAGTCTCTCACTTCTCTCTTCATTCATATCAGTCCTCAGCAGTCCATAGGTAATTCTTTCAATAATCTCACTTTCGGCACTGTATTTTCCTTAGCTTGAGCAGTAGGGTGCAACATATATATATATATATATATATATATGCTGTGCTGTACTTCATCTTCTTTGGAAATAAATACTAGTTTGAGCTGCTTCTCTATATGAGGCTTTAGATCGATGAATTTTTGTTCTATCAACTTTGAGTATTTTTGAGTTGAGCACAACACGTAGTTCTGGTTCCTTTCTAATCTTTTTCTCTTCTATATATAATAACTTTTCTCTCACCCTAAAATTCACCTTACAACAAATTAATTAATTAATTCCTTTTCTTTTTGTTTGTGTTGTAGAAATGGATCCAGCTAAATATTGTTAAGCTTCTTCTTCTTCCTGTTGATCGGCTTAGCATCATCATCTTGCACGGAAGGTCCTTCCCCGGATGTTCCAATAACGTATCTTTCAACTTCCAAAGGTGCAGGTATGGTGTAATCACCTATCTAATTTTATTTATTAATTATTTCTTGCTCACAGTTTATCACCCAGAAACACGAACTAAATAAGCAGTTTGTGTGGATCGAGAAATTATGTAATTTTCTAATATCATAAATATATTTGGGTTAATTTGTTTTTCCATTCATAATCTATAGTTTTATTATTATTATTATTATTATTATTATTATTATTATTATTATTATTTTTTGGTGGTTTTTAACATTGGATTAATTGTAGTATGCTTGGACGGAAGTCCAGCAGCCTACTATCATGACAAGGGGGAAGGAGAGGGGATCTATAGCTGGGTTATTTACCTAGAGGTAAGGATTAAATTGATTTTGATCAATTACATGCTAAAAACTCTATTTATTTGCATTGGTTGTGAATTTTTTTACATTAAAATAATAATGTCACACTATTTTGAATATGTAGTTTTAATATTTTGTGTTATTATATATGTTCTGCACTATTGATTATTTAGTTCAAATTTTAAGGGTGGAGGATGGTGCGCAACACCAGAAACATGCCTACAGAATTCTGAAAAACCCATTGGTACTTCAAAGAAATTAAAAAATAGTACGCAGTTGACGAATATATTGAGCAAAAATGCAAAAGAAAATCCAGGTATTAATAGAATATCACAATTTAACTAACTTATAATTGTTATACACTAGTCATATAAACGTATGCTAATGTCCGTTAGGTTTTTGGTTGAATAATGTTGTAGATTTCTGTAGTTGGAAGAGAGTTCATGTTCATTATTGTGATGGCTCATCTTTCACGGGAAATGTTGAAGAAGTTAATTTTGTAACAACACGTTTAGTTCACGGAATGAATTTGGAGGGAATAGGAATGTTATTCCACAAGGAATGGAATAGGTAAAGAATAGAACATAATTGTATTCTATTGTTTAGTTCGCTGAAGAAATAGACTTTAGGAATTGTATTCTAACGTTTGGTTAGTAGAAGGAATAGAAATGGAATATATGCTTAAAGACATAAATACCCTTATACAAAATATATTATTATTATTATTATTATTATTACCTAAGATTTTTATATAATATTATTTTATAGCAATTACAATATTAAAAAAATGATATATAAATTATGAAACAAAATATGCATATAAATAACAAAATTTTTTAAAGAACATTCAACAATATTAGGAAGAAGAAATTATAAGGTCTTCATTCAAGAAGTTAGTTTGAGATGGGTGTTTCTCCTTATTTTAAGGAGTCTCTCCTTATTTAGGAGTCTTTCTACAACAAATGATGATATTCAAGAGTCAATAACTAATGATCCATAGCAATCAACTCACGTCTCTCATTTTAATTACCAACATACTTAAAACTAATTATTTAGCTCTGTCCTCTTCGCTCTGTGGAAGTCCGGATCGCCGCATTCTTGTATTGCTCGACGACTCATCCCTCAACAAATGATGATATTCAAGAGTCAATAACTAATGATCCATAGCAATCAACTCACGTCTTTCATTTTAATTACCGACATACTTAAAACTAATTATTTAGCTCTGTCCTCTTCGCTCTGTGGAAGTCCGGATCGCCGCATTCTTGTATTGCTCGACGACTCATCCCTCAAGTCATCTCAGTCCCTCTTCTTTAACACTCTGCGATCTCGCTGTTTCGTTCTGAAATTCAAGCTCCTTGATGATCCCACCATCCAGTGATATTGACAGTACTTGTACGATGCTAATGCATATGATTTAATTTGATCTGAAACATTGCTGCAGAGTGCGGTGTCAATTTGGATGAGGATCCCTTTGTTGTGGTTATTGATCATTCTAGCCATGCTCTTTCTGAAACTGAGAGAAAAAGAGAGAACCACTCTTCTGCACTGCTCAAAAGGAACTCCAAGTTTGGGTGATTCTTGATTCAGATTCAATGATGAGAAAAATAGGGAGCTAAGTAATTTCCTGTCTTGATTCAGATTCAATGATGAGAAAAATAGGGAGTTAAGTAATTTCCTTTCAATTGTTGGCACTTTCTGATTTCTACTCAATTCATTCCAACTTCTCAACCAGGTTGATCATCCATTTTAGAGACTCAAAAAACAAACCTAAAAATTTAAACAAAGGGTAAAAAAGGAAATATAATAAAATACATATTCCTGAGAGATCAGGAATAGGTTAATACCAGGGGGACCCTGGTAATAGCTATTACCCTTGCAAGGGTAATAGCTCATTCCCAGGAACAATGTTCCTGGGAATACAAATGCGAACCAAACAACGGAATGATATGCCATTCCCTACCTATTCCGTGAACCAAACATCCCATAAGTGTCTTAAATTTTCTCTTTAATTTTATAGGTTGAGAAGAAATAGCAATGGCCGGGAATGAATATTAATAATATTCAAAAATAGAAGCTAAGCCAAATATATACAAAGTCTATAAGCATTGTAGTACGTATATCTACTATCTAGGATACAAAGTATATAACAGGTTCTAGTCCTAATACATACAATCTAGGAAAGAATATAATAAAGACTATAATATATCATTTTAGAAAATAATATTTTTCTAAAATTGTTAATATATAGCTAGCTAGCTAGTTTTAAAACAGTGTTTAATTTATCAAGGAAATATTATATTTACAGCACATTATTATTGTTTTAATTTCTAAACTGTACTGTTTCAGACTACGTATTTAAGTTACCGTGGAGGCAGAATTTTCAATGGGATTATGGATGACTTACTCGCCAAGGGAATGGCAAATGCTACAAATGTACGTATTCTAATACATATATATAGCTTGTGAGTTTTTAAATGGAAAATAATTAATAAGTATATGCATTTAGTCCATGCCAATACATATTAGTAACTGATATTTTTGTAGGCAATTCTTTCTGAAGGATCTGCCGGGGGATTAGCCGTCATCTTGCATTGTGATCGTTTCACATCGCGTTTGTCACCATCGGCTAGAGTCAAATGCCTTTCAGACTCTGCATACTTTTTGCATGAGTAAGATTACAGTTATCTAATAATAATATAACTACTTACCAACTTAATTTGAACTTATAATTTTTTTTATTTTTTATAACTGCTTCACAGTGAATACTTGATGGGAGATAAATTATTTGATATTACATTTGAAGGATTAATTGAATTACAGGTATTTCTTTAATTTAACATATATACTTTATTAATTGAAATCTACCCAAAAATTGATTTCATTGAATGGGAAATATCTTCAATAAATGTAGGGGTCTGCCCCAATGCTGCCATCTTCATGTTTAGAAAAACAGATCAAACCAAGCTTGGTATGATAATTTACTTTCACACACTACACATACAATTTTTTCTTTATTTTTATTTTCTTTCCACCAATACTAAACACACACTACACTTTGTTCAATTTACAGTGTTTTTTCCCGCAATATATATTGCAAGGGATAATGACACCACTATTTCTAATTATGTCTTCTTTTGATCGAGTTCAGGTTAGTTCAATTTATTTTATATTAAAATTAAATAACATGTGAAATTAATTAATGACTTATTAATCTGATTTTAATTTATTTTAGATTGCTTATAATTTGTCACCTGACCACAAAACTTGCCTTGTGTACAACAATTGCACCGTAGATGAGATGGTGGCAATTCAAGGTCAATAAACTTAACTGGATTAGTTTTTTTTTTTTTTTTTTTTTTTTTTTTGATAAACGTAGCTATTCCATTAATTCATAACATAAAACGTTTACATCAACAATCAATGAAATGGTAAAACCATTCCTTACAGTCAGACATAGAAACAACTTTTCTAACTATGCTATAGAAAACTTGAATCGCAGACTGTTTCATAACTAGGAAGCTATGTTCCTTCAAGGAGCTTAAAGCTTCATCAAAGATCTGGGTCTTCATCATTATTCTTTTTTGCTCGCCCATGATAAGATCAACACTTGCCGAAACCAAACTAAACTGTTTATGCTAATGATAATGAAAAGCTCGTGAAAGTAACGAGAGGAAAACACAATAATAGAGAAAATAAAAAGTGGTAAAGCCAAAATAGGGTTGGGAGTTCAAGACTACCAACACAAACCCCAATACCTATGTAACCCCTCGGTTTTGCGACAAAGTTAAGGTTCGAGAATATATATTTTTAAGCTATGACATTTATGAGAAGGTCTCTCGGTGTTCGAAAGAAATTTTTTTTTTTTGAGACTAGTTATTAATAAGCTGCGATCTACGTACCGGTCACGAACCGTAAAATTTTTAAGGATGTATATACGGTTTGAATTTTCCTAGAGATTAGATTATTAAGTATGATACGATTAAGCCTGAACTTCTAATTAGTTCAAGTGAGAATTTAAATCGGACTGTCGGGGGTAAAATTGTTACGGACTCTGAACCTATATTTCGCGAGATACCGAAAAATTCCCAATTTTAGTGATTATCGACGGGATTATTTTTAGGATAATTTTGGTGTTAGAATTTTCCCGAATTAAGCTATAATCATCCGAACTTTCATCTGATTTAAACCCAAACTGGCGAAATAAATTAAGATCTTCAAGGAGACACCATAGGGAGTTGACATGTGGCACTCAAAATCCCCACTTGGATTGGATCATTAATGGCATGTCATATAGGTATGGGAATGTTGCACTTGTTACTTAATTCTCAAGCCAAACTCACATCATCTCTCTCTCATCTCCTCCATAATTCGAAAATACACAAGGAAGAAGAAGAAAGAAATTGGTTTAGTCTTCCACTTGTGATCAAGAGCTCCTAAGCCTTTCTCCAACTCAAGTGTCTAAGTGTAAGTAAGACTTTAGACTTTGTTTGGTTAAATCCTTCCTAGAACTTAAGTGTAAACTAAAGGTGCATGAAAATGTTGTTATTATGGTGACATTTTTAGGATCTTTGGTGAAGGACTCCAAGGAAGGCATCATCAACTCTTACGGTTTTTTTTAAGGTTTCTACAAAGGTAAGGAATCCCTTAAGTTGGTTTAGTCACTTGAAGGTGATCAAATGCTAGTAAATTATGTGACTAGGAATTTTATGTGAAAATTATGTGTTAAGTTTATGGATCTACAAGTTGGCTCAAAGAAACTACACTTTAATGTTTAGTAATTTTTGGTATGCATGTTCATAGTTGATTTATGCATGTATATGTTGTGTTTATGTCCATATAGGCTTATACTTGTGAAAATATTGAAAAAAAAATCAAGATAGTCTCTGGCAGTAAATTCCGAGATTTATTGGGAAAAATTGGTAAGGTATTTTGACTCCATTTTTCTCAGATATGTATTTCAATAAGTGTAGAACCCGCATATAAAATTTCATAATGATCGGAGTAGTATAAGTATGGTTTTCGAATTTTTTTCCAAAACTGGTCCAGAGAGAGAAATTCTGGACAGCACACTGCCAAGGGCAAAAATGGAATTTTCTGTGTTTATTCGTGGATCAAAATGACCAAAAGTTTTTATAGACATCAAGTACTATAAGTTGGGGTTCTACCATAAAACTTTCAAGTGAAAAAGAGTTCGGGAACTATTTTTACCGACTCAATCTTTCGGACTACGCCAAGCTGGAATTTTCTGAAAAAGAATGGTTAGGAACAATTTTGACAAAAATATGTTGTAATAAAAATAGTAACGAAATTTTGGAATGTCACAATCAATTTGGAAGAAGAATTGTATTCTTAAGAAACAAGTGTGACTCTTGTCACTCGGAAATTTCATGGTGAAAAGCCATTGACAAATGTGTGTGTGTTTTGGAAACATATTTGAATAAGTATAATTGTTTCGAGTCGTCATGTGAGTATACTAAAATGGTGAGGTGTCTTGTATGATTTATTCATACTGCAGAGCGAAGTCTATTCGCTGAGTGAATGGTGAGGTGTCTTGTATGATTTATTCATACTGCAGAGCGAAGTCTATTTGCTGAGTGAATTGGTGAGAATTAAGATGTCGTGGGTCCCGAACTTGAATATGTGTGTTGTGTTCCTCACTTCGAATCAAATGGAAATTTTCGGAATTGGAAGTGTTGTGTGCTGATGTTACTTATATACTGTATTGTACTGTTTTGTTGTTAAATAATTGCAGGTAGACTGCGACCGTTGGGTAACGTTTACATTTTTTATTATTATGTTGTTTTCGAAACCTTTGTTTACTTTCTGAGTAACAATGGATTTCCTTACTTAGCCGTCGTGCTAACTACACTTCACTGTGTCCTTTATCAAATGGAATCTAGCACAGGTTCCTGTAGCCCACCGGACTCAGATCCTTCTGAGTTCGAGTTCCCTATATATGACTACGACGATTATGCACAGTATCTACTAGATGGAGATCCCTATGCCCCGGGCTACGCACCTGACCCGCCTACGCTGACTTGTACTCCAGAGCCCACTCTTGCTCCAGTCTCACCGGAGGTACCTGTGTGGTCCCCTGTCCCCGTTGAGCCAATGTGTCCCTTTGATGCCCTTCAAGCCAGCTATGGGTTCTACCCCATAGAAATCGTACCTGGTAGCAGCCCCCTTGAGTTCGTGGTTCATTACCCGTACCCGTGGGATCCGAGTCCCTCGGATTACCATGACGAGTGGATGATGTACATGAACACGTGTCGGTTTCTGGACCATATTATGTGGTTCGAGGGTGAGTGGCACGTGGTTTGGGGCACCTACACGGGCCCAGTGTACCACTCGTTAGACTAGGTAGAGTCTAGAGTGGGGGTTCAGTCAGTGCTTTTGTGTACATATATCTTTTCCGAGAATTTCCACTCAATCCAAAGTGAGAATCACAACACACACATCATTGTTCGGGACACACGACATTTTAATGCTCACTAATTCTCTCAGCAAATAGACTTCGCTCTGGAGTATGAACCGGACACACGACATTTTAATGCTCACTAATTCTCTCAGCAAATAGACTTCGCTCTGGAGTATGAATTAATCATACAAAGACATCTCACCATTCACTCAGCGAATAGACTTCGCTCTGCAGTATGAATTAATCATACAAAGACATCTCACCATTCACTCAGCGAATAGACTTCGCTCTGCAGTATGAATTAATCATACAAAGACATCTCACCATTCACTCAGCGAATAGACTTCGCTCTGCAGTATGAATTAATCATACAAAGACATCTCATCATTCACTCAGCGAATAGACTTCGCTCTGCAGTATGAATTAATCATACAAGACACCTCACCATTCACTCAGCGAATAGACTTCGTTCTACAGTATGAATTAATCATACAAGACATCTCACCATTCACTCAGCGAATAGACTTCGCTCTGCAGTATGAATTAATCATACAAGACACCTCATCATTCACTCAGCGAATAGACTTCGCTCTGCAGTATGAATTAATCATACAAGACATCTCACCATTCACTCAGCGAATAGACTTCGCTCTGCAGTATGAATTAATCATACAAGACACCTTACCATTCACTCAGCGAATAGACTTCGCTTTGCAGTATGAATTACCATTCACTCAGCGAATAGACTTCGCTTTGCAGTATGAATTAATCATAACTCAGCGAATAGACTTCGCTTTGCAGTATGAATTAATCATACAAGACATCTCACATTAGCATATTCACATGACGACTCAAAACAATTATACTTATCAAAATATGTTTCCAAAATACACACATTTGTCAATAGCTTTTCACCACGAAATTTCCAAGTGACAAGAGTCACACTTGTTTCTTAAAAACACAATTCTTGTTCAAAATTGATTGTGACATTCCAAAATTTCGTTACTATTTTTATTACAACATATTTTTGTCAAAATTGTTCCTAACCATTCTTTTTCAGAAAATTCCAGCTTGGCGCAGTCCGAAAGATTGAGCCGGTAAAAATAGTTCCCGAACTCTTTTTCACTTGAAATTTTTATGGTAGAACCCCAACTTATAGTACTTGATATTCATAAAAAGTTTTGGTCATTTTGATCCACGAATAAACACAGAAAATTCCATTTTTGCCCTTGGCAGTGTGCTGTCCAGAATTTCTCTCTCTGGACCAGTTTTGGAAAAAAAATTCGAAAACCATACTTATACTACTCCGATCATTATGAAATTTTATATGCGGGTTCTACACTTATTGAACTACATATCTGAGAAAAATGGAGTCAAAATACCTTACCAAATTTTTCCAATAAATCTCAGAAGTTACTGCCAGAATCTATCCTGATTTCCTTTCACTATTTTCACAAGTATAAGCCTATATGGGCATAAATACAACATATACATGCATAAATTAGCTATGAACATGTATACAAAAATTACCAAAATCCAAAGTGTGGTTTCTTGAGTCAACTAGTAGATCCACAAACTTAACACATAATTTTCGCAAAAAATTCCTAGTCACATAATTTACTAGCATTTGTTCACCTTCAAGTGACTAAACCAACTTAAGGGATTCCTTACCTCTCAAGAAGATTTTTAAACCGTAGAAAGATGGTGATCTTCTCCTTCAAACTTTTCACCGAAGATCCTAAACAAAATCACCATAATAACCACATTTTCATGAACCTTTAGTTTAGACTTAAGCTCTAGGAAAGATTTAACCGAACAAAACCAAAGCCTTACCTGTACTAGAGCACTTGAGTTGAAGAGATGCTTAGGGAGTTCTTGATCACAAAGTAGAAGACTAAGTTTTTCTTTCTTTCTTCTTTCTTTCCTTATGATTTTCGAAAGTGTGGGAGATGAGAGAGATGATGATGGAGAGTTTAGCTTGTAGCTTAAGGGATCAAGTATACCATGCCATACCTCTTATGACACACCATTAATTACCTCCACCATGTGGTAATTAGGAGTGCCACATGTCAACTCCCTATGGTGGCTCTTGAAGAACAAATATTTACTTTGCCAGTTTGGGGTTAAATAAGATGAAAGTTCGGAGGATTATAACTTAATTCGGGAAAATTCCAATACCAAAATTATTCTAAAAATAACCCCGTCAATAACCACTAAAATTGGGAATTTTTCGGTATCTCGCGAAATATAGGTACGAAGATCCGTAACAAATTTACTCTTACAGTCCGTTTAAATTTCCACTTGAACTAAATAGAAAGTTCAGGCTTAATCGTATCATACTTAATAATCCATTTTCTAGGAAAATTCGAACTGTATATACATCCTTAAAAATTTTACGGTTCGTGACCGGTACGTAGACCGCAGCTTTATTAATAATTAGCCTTACTTATAAAAAAAATCCTTCTGAAGTACCGAGAGATCATCTCATAAATATTATAGCCTAAAAAATATTTTTCGAACCCTAACTTTGTCGGAAAAACCGAGGGGTTACAGATCATTCCAAAACATCTATACTATATATAAAAGTAATATCCTCCTATTTCATTTTTTCGCTCAAATTTTTGTAGTCAATTAATTAAATATTTTATTGGTGAAATAATTAATAAAGCTTATTTGGTAAGAAAATGTAAAATGAAAATGAACTAATATCTATTAATTGGTAATATTACTTCTATTTTCACGTATCAATACTATTAATAAAAGTAAAATCCTCCCCTTCAACTTTCGCACACAAAATAATATTATTAATTAATTGGTAAAAAAATTAATAATGTTTAATTGGTAACAAAATTTTATTTACCAAATTCTCATAATAATTAAACCATTATAATTGTGAGAATAATGAAAACAAAATCTGCGTAATTTTATAAGAAAAAAATAATTTATTAATTATTATTTACACCAATAATAATAATTCAACTAATTATCTATACTTCTATATATATACTACTATTAATAAAAATAAAATCATTCTTTGTGAAATCTCCACCCAAACAATAGTAATAGTAAAGATAAAATGGAAAAGAAAATTGATTTTACTAATTGATTGAAAATATAAAAAGATCCTAGAAAAAGGAAACATAAATTAGGAAAATTGGAAAAAGGGAAAAGGATATTACTAATTGACTAAAAATTATTTAAAAACATTAAAAAATTAATTACACTTTTCTTTTGAAAACTTTAAATTATTTAAATTTTAAAAAATTAACTAAACATGGGTTGTTAGATTTTTAAGATAATTGTTGACAAACAAGTCATATATTATTCAATTAATTGAGTAATACTTTTACACTAATCTTATAATCAAATAAATGTATACGTTCAATATTAGCACTAATCTTATAATCAAATAAATGTATACGTTCAATATTAGAACTAATCTTATAATCAAATAAATGTATACGTTCAATATTAGAATTAATCTTATAATCAAATAAATGTATACGTTCAATATTAGAATTTATCTTATAATCAAATAAATGTATACGTTCAATATTAGAATTTTTTATAATTTCAATCTTTATTTTTATTATCTAAATATATAATAAAAAATTTATCCATGCATCGCATTGGGTAATTGGACAATTATTTTCTCTAATTCAAGTAAAGAAAACATCAAAAAAATATAATCGATCCAACCAATTTCATCAATTGCGCTATAAAATATTCGATGTTACAATTTATATAATTGTATGTCGATCCAAATATTCTTAAAATATTATAACAAATCCATTCCGTGCAACGCACGGACAAAAATACTAGTTATTAATAAAACAGAGAGCGGGGTGCTGTTACTACTTGGTTTATAACGTTGGAGTAATTTATTTTTTGAGTGTCAGTACAGTGTCTTCATGTGGCTTGTGATTGGAAGCATGCAGTTGGTTAATTTGTATCTTGCCCAAGCTTTCATCTCTTTATCCTTTAATTTGTTACCAAACTAACTTTGGCATTTTTTAATAAAATATCTATGGTTATGTTTAATGCCTAGTGTTTAGTTTGATGAATATTTTTTGTCAAATAACGCCAAAGGGGAGATTGCAAGTGTACTAATGATACACAAAGTACCCTATGTTTTATTGGCATATTATTTGTCAAGAATATTTTTTAAATGTTGTTAGCTTAGGGTATGTTAGTAGTTTTTATTCTCCCAGGCTGAGACAGACCAGCTGACACGGGCTCACTGAAATATTTTGGACCACTCAATGCTATAATGTAAAATAAGTGATCAATATTTGTTGGAGGATTAAATCACGTAAGATGGATCACTTGAATTAAGGAGTTTTTGATGCTAATTTTTCGAAAATAGAAGTTGCCTTTTCAGTATAAAAAGGTGGGGATTCTAAGGGGAATGTGGAGTTGTGGACTTGAGTGATACAAAATTTTGTTGAGAAATCCTTGTTGATACCCATACTGCCGAATTGTGAGATGCAAAATTAAAGGAATCATCCTTTGCATATTTTATGTTGCAGCAACTTTGTGAACTCAAAATTATGGTGATGGATTGAAGATTGTGCACTGCATCTACATCATCGTTTGAAGAGTTCCAGTATGCTACTTATTGTGCAGATTAAACGCATGTGATGTTGAAGATCCAATCGTAGGTGACGAAGATTGGTGTTGGTTAATGAACCCTGATGTGTCCTGGTTGTATAATTCAAAATTGTGTAATCTGGGTGGTCCTCTAGTGGATTGGGTAAACATTGAGTTGACCCGCAGACGTAGGCGGATTGCTCTGAACTGCGTAACAAATTTCTTGTGTTCGGGTTCTTTTACTTTTTATGTTCGCTACATATTTTATTTATTCGTTATTAAATCAATTAATTGTTCAGATGATTAATTGATGTTAAAATTAAGTAAGAACCCATAGGTTTATCTTGCATTCAAGACCCACGATCCTATTTCAAATATTATTACTATCAAAGTAATACATTCCCACTGCTATTTCTTCTCATCATATAAATGTAAAGACAAAATTTAAGAATACATACAAAGTTAACTTTTTCAACATCCCCGTAAAGGATGAGCCATCACAATAATGAATCCGAACTATGTTCCAACTACAAAAATCTACAACATTCAATCAAAACAAGCTTAATAAAAGCCAAGTATTTTGTGCTCAGATGACATGTAGTGACTTACCTCAGTGGTGGCGAATTGACTCTTTGTGCTTCAACAGGTTCATAAAGTATAGATGAACATATACTACAATGTATAATAGGGTCAAATACTACAATTGGTCCTATAACTATTAAGGTGTTATTAATTTCAATGCACGACTTTCAAACCTAACAATTGAGTACCATAAGTATTCAACTTTTATCAATTTTAGTGAGTCCGATCAAATTACCGACCAATTTTCACCAGAATCTTTTAATCCATTTTAATTCCTGGTGAAATACTTTCATGCTAATTTCTTCATCATCAGCTTACTCCACCAGATTCTTCCCTTTCTTGCTCTTTGCCTCCTTCTTTATCTTCCCACAGGTTCAATAAACCCTGCCGCCGTCGTCTTCATCCGTCTCCGTCTCCACCTTGGGCGGCTGTGGCCTTGATGATCGTGAGACACATCTCAGACACTGGGGTTTGTTAGCAAAGATTAAATGAAAGATGGATAATATATGTCACATTTTAAAAATTGAGCAGCAACATTTACACTAATAATAATTCAGGTGTAACCTTGATAATTGACATATTTGTGAGGGACATAAATTATAATTTTTTTTTATTACTAACTAGTATAGGTTATTAAAAAGAAATTTTTAAGGTCACGTTGAGTAAATGTTTGTCATATTATAACATTCAATAATTATTTTTAATACTCTTGTGATAAATATTTTTAATACTCTATATTGACTCATGATTATTTATATTGTGTGCGTGCCTAGTAGCTTGTAACTCAATGACATTTATGTGTCTCTCAAATGAGAGGTTGCAAGTCTCTTTGTGCTTCATTTAGTTAAAAAAGTATGTATGAACAAATACTATATATTGTACTACGTAATAAAGTCAGTAATACTCAAATATATATATATATATATATATATATNGACTCTTTGTGCTTCAACAGGTTCATAAAGTATAGATGAACATATACTACAATGTATAATAGGGTCAAATACTACAATTGGTCCTATAACTATTAAGGTGTTATTAATTTCAATGCACGACTTTCAAACCTAACAATTGAGTACCATAAGTATTCAACTTTTATCAATTTTAGTGAGTCCGATCAAATTACCGACCAATTTTCACCAGAATCTTTTAATCCATTTTAATTCCTGGTGAAATACTTTCATGCTAATTTCTTCATCATCAGCTTACTCCACCAGATTCTTCCCTTTCTTGCTCTTTGCCTCCTTCTTTATCTTCCCACAGGTTCAATAAACCCTGCCGCCGTCGTCTTCATCCGTCTCCGTCTCCACCTTGGGCGGCTGTGGCCTTGATGATCGTGAGACACATCTCAGACACTGGGGTTTGTTAGCAAAGATTAAATGAAAGATGGATAATATATGTCACATTTTAAAAATTGAGCAGCAACATTTACACTAATAATAATTCAGGTGTAACCTTGATAATTGACATATTTGTGAGGGACATAAATTATAATTTTTTTTTATTACTAACTAGTATAGGTTATTAAAAAGAAATTTTTAAGGTCACGTTGAGTAAATGTTTGTCATATTATAACATTCAATAATTATTTTTAATACTCTTGTGATAAATATTTTTAATACTCTATATTGACTCATGATTATTTATATTGTGTGCGTGCCTAGTAGCTTGTAACTCAATGACATTTATGTGTCTCTCAAATGAGAGGTTGCAAGTCTCTTTGTGCTTCATTTAGTTAAAAAAGTATGTATGAACAAATACTATATATTGTACTACGTAATAAAGTCAGTAATACTCAAATATATATATATATATATATATATATATGGACGCACTCTAATGAGTACGGGTGCCCTAGAGAGAAATAAGAACGATCCATAGTTGTCCACGTGTCCAGATCAACGAATCAGATGTAATTTTAAAAAAATGACGCGGTGGCATTTTCGTAAATATCATGAACTTTGGTGCAA
Organism: Ipomoea triloba; assembly: GCF_003576645.1. Taxonomy (NCBI): domain Eukaryota; kingdom Viridiplantae; phylum Streptophyta; class Magnoliopsida; order Solanales; family Convolvulaceae; genus Ipomoea; species Ipomoea triloba. The sequence goes on from NC_044916.1 coordinate 5,562,322, forward strand.
GTAATAAATGGGTTATAAGTGCAAGTAGTTGGTGCACATTTGCAAATAAAAAGTGCAAGTAAAATCACTTACAAGTGCACCTATTTTCACTTACAAGTGCAAGTAATTTATCTTGTTAAACTAGGTGCAACTAATTATACCATTAGGTGCAACTAGTTATAACGTTAGGTGCACTTAGTATTGATGCTCAATGTACATTTTACTTCCACATGTAATACATTTTACATGCACTTGTGAACCTATTTTCACGTACAAATGCAAGTAATTTACTTTGTTAACATTCATGCACCTAGTTATTACCTTAGGGGCAACTACATCTGGACACGTGACGCGCTGCGATTGGTTCTCAGTTCTCTCCTGGACGTTTCGTTTTAATTTGAATGCAGTCCTATATATATATATATATATATATATATATATATATATATATATATATATAGACACATATCATCATTACCCATTGCAATTCATTTAAGATTAACACAACGAAAGCCTCCTTCATAGAAGAGGATAACAATAATGATCCTCCATAACTCAACGTCTTGTTGGATCAAATTTGCAATTCATTTGTTTTAACCGCTTAGACGTTTTTTTTTTTGTTTGTTTTTTTTTTTTTTTGTTTTTGACATTAATAATATGATATGAATAACGTGCTCTTGGCCATTTGGTCAAGAAATGAAGAGGCCCCTCTAACTCTTCTAGTTTAGATAAGATAAGTTTTTAATAGGTATATAAAAATATAATTAGTGTTACATAGTAGTTGGGTCAATAACTTTTAAAAATTAACATGTTTTACAAAATTTTTGATGTAGATTTTTTCAGATGTAAGTTTGTGATTAATTCTTAATGTAATTATATATATATAATTTGTTTTAATTTTTTTATTTTTTTGAAAATGAATAATTTTCCAGTAATAACTTTAAAAAAAACATTTTTCAGTTTTCAAATGAACTAAAAAAATTGACGTTACTGACCTACGGAACTAAATACTATCATACAATATTAAACAAAAATTAAATCATTTAAAAAAATTATGTGAATCAGTTAGACTGAGTTTTTTAGTGTAATTATTGAAATTTTTGAAATTAAACAATGGAGGTATACAAATGCATAATAAATATAGTGCATTAATTATATTCGCTGAATATGACTTTTTATTAAAGAAATATTATAAACATTTACTCCAATGTCATTTACTTAAATATTTATTATGACTAATTCACATTCAGTTTGTAATCTGCAAACATTATTTACTCCAATGTCACAAACTTATGTAATTGATAATTAATGATGTTTTTTTGATTTTACAAGTAGTTCATAACAATACTTCAGTTACTTAATATTATGCCTAAAATCATTATATATATATATATATATATATATATATATATATATATATATATATTGTGGTTAAAGATTACATTAAAATTGAAATAAGCTAATAAAGAGGCATAAAAGTAATAATCAATAATAATGAGGTGTAACATAATTATGGTGTTCGTCTTTGCCCTTGTTTTACCTTCATTAGTGTGTGCTTGCTATAATTCGCTTCCTGAAGACACTTCAGATCTAAGAAGAAAAGCAGAATCCGCTTATAATGATTGTGTTATGAGTAAAGTAGTTGTTTACCATTCATATCCCAATTTGGTTACTCCAGATTTATCTTTTGATCGGAAGTGCAGAGAATATGCGGATTGTACATTTTTTTGGCAAATATTGTTAAATGTTAATTAGAACTTCCATTTTTTTTCCTTATGTGTTGATATAACCTTCTTTTCTCATTTTTTTTTAACAATTGTTAAAACGAAGACAATAAAATCATTTTTTTTAAACAAAACAATAAAATCATTAAGAATACAACTTTTATCATTTTTAATTTTGGAAACTTTTCAAATATATTAGTATGCTAGCTTTTGTATTGATAGATATTAACAATAATTAGTATTTCACCCGTGCAATACATGGATAACAATATATTTTCAATAACTATATTATTTCTTAAATTTATATAGTGCAAAATAAATAAATAAATAAATTATCAAAATATTATATGATATTTAATAATATTTTATTATAATAAAGCATGTATGGTATCTCATATAAAAATTTTATTTATAATGAATTGATTTTGGGATTAAATAAAAAAGACCAAATCTCCATCACTTACAAACTTCAAAAATACCATGGTAATACGAAAGAGAACTATACCAAAAAAGTCATTGAACCCAATTTGTGGATATTTGTAAGCAATTGACGATAAAAGATGGAGTGCAAAGTAACTTTGGTAGACGCAAGTTTGAATTTGAAAATTGTAGTTAAATGTATTCAGCATAATTAACAATGTATTTGGTTGTCCAAAGTCATTGGAATATGCATGTCATAAACTACTGGACTAATAGTGTAATATTAGTAAATGTATGGTCTGCGCGTTTTTTTTTTTTTTAAATCTAGATCTTTATTACTCTGTGTGTATATTAGGGAATTGTTTGTTAGATACAAATAATCTAACGATACATAATAGTCTACGAGAAACCTAACCTCGTAATAGCGAAAGAGGAAGTAGCGTTGATCTCCAGCCAACGTTGATCTCCAACCACAGTTGATGTGTGATGCCTCTTGGATGGTAGACCGTCAACCGTCAACCATTTTGTCACACACTTGACTCCAATCAATCCAGGTTTATATTAGGCTCAGAGTTTGGTTGAATAACAACTTCTAGTTATTCAGTTCAACCAAACTACTTAATAAGTCTAGTCAACTTGCACAACTTAATTAAGGCCCTAATATATAATATGTATATTATTAGGAAAAATCTTACATTGTTGTCATGCTGTCATGGAGATATAAAAATATTAAAACTTCAAAATATAAAGTTAAAATGGGCATACCAAGGTAACTTTGTCCACAAATTGTAAAATTTCCTAGCCCCAAAGTTCCCACATCCTGACTCACAACATGGTGGAGATGTCATTATTGCATGGATCATGGCCCACACATTTGTGTGAACTATAAATAAAAAGTACATTTTTTCTATACATAAAGTACATTATTTGAAAGTACCCAAGTTTTTTTTTATATATATAATCAAATAATGTACATTTAGTATACAAATAATGTACTTTTAGTATATTCAAAATGTATATTACATTCATGGTCCACACACTTATGTGGACCATGGACCATGCTCCACATAATAATTTGTCGAATTAACGTGACTTCAATAAAGTAAATTTACATAACTTTGTATAAGTCATGTATACTAATCAATTAATTTAAATTTATTATTAAATTTTGATTATTTCTAATGCAGGAAAACAAAAAAAAAAACAAAAAAAAAAAAAAAACCATCTTGTTTTAGGGAAATTTACAATGTTGTATGTCACATAAGGTTTTGAAGAGCAAGAATAAAGTTGTAATAATTGTGTTTACTTCAAATGGACAAAATTTCTCGTAAATTTTAGCCCTTAAAAATCATGTGTTTAATTTTTGGATTAAAAGAGGTAAACCCTACTCCTGACTGTGTGAGTAAACCCTCACCCTGTGACCCTAGCCGGCAAAGGACCACAAGGAGGTAAACCAGCCTAGGTTACCCATAGCTGACCGACTCAAACCCAAGGGCTTGAGGTTAAAACCCACGACCTCTCGACTGCAGGTGTAACTCTCTTACCACTTGGGCTGTCCTTACGGTTAATCATGCGTTTTTATAGAGTAGTAATGTTGAGGCAAACGTGTTAGAGGATTTTGTGTTCAATAACACTGACCTATGAAAAGGGAAATATAATTTGAGATATTTTCTTATAGAGTAGTAATGTTGAGGCAAACGTGTTAGAGGATTTTGTGTTCAATAACACTGACCTATGAAAAGGGAAATATAATTTGAGATATTTTCATCCACTTTTTCCCATCTTTTTGCTTTGTACCCAAGACCCTCAATCTCTTGCATCTTTTTCCCATCACCTATGAGGAATGTACATTGCATGTAAGGCTTCCTCTCCAACATTTAATTCTCATACTTCCTTTTTACATCGTTACATTTACTCACTTTCATTTTATCATTCTCATAAGTCACAAGCAAACTTTTTTATTTATTTATTTTTTATAAATCATTTTCTAATTATAAATTTTACCAACATAATTAATATCTCAACATTAAATTGACGTACAACTCAATCACCTTTTCAAAGATGACATGGTAACGGTAACCCAATAAATATTTAGAAAAATTGATTATTAATGTGTATAAATGTATAATTAGATGGTAGTTCTTTTTTTTTTTTTTTAAAAAAAAATTGATTTGATGTTTATTTCTTTTGTTATTGAATTATTCAAAAATAGAAGTATCCAATGTGAATGAAAAATCTCAAACTTCAACTAAAATTGAGAGAGGTGTGGAAACAACTCTAAAATAAAGATGCGAGATGGAGCAAAGAATTCCATTGAGTTGATACAAACAATAATTACTTATGAACATATAATTAATAAAAATATTTAATTAACTGAATTTTGATTGAGTTGGTACAAACAATAAATACTTATGGACATATATAGTCATTGATTTAACCGATCTCGTTCATAATATATACCAATATAACGAATTTAGGGAGCTATATGGATGGAATTGTTAGGGTTCTGATTTAGACTTAAATATTGTGTCATAAAGTGATTATAGGAAAAAACAAAAACCCTTAAATTTTCTATGAAAAAATTAGTTGGTGGTATAACTATAATAAATAGATCTATATAATGACGAAATATAATGGACATATACGATTAATGTCACAAGCTACTATTTAAATATTGAATATCATATGACGTGATGTACATCAATGAATCAACATTATATCAATTATATCAATTAATCAACATTAATCAGTAATATGTTAATGTGAATTGACATTCAGTAAGCAGTGAATTGATATATCGGTGTGCATGTCAATGGAAGACTTCTTCCAGTATGCTGAAATGTTAAAAGGGCATATCATACAATACCTTAAAATTTCAATCACAATATCCAAAATATCAGCTGAAAAAAACCTTCTTCAGAGCATTGCTAACAGGTCGTAGATAATGTGGCACAGCTTTCCAAAGTGTCTCAACAATATTTAAGCCTGGAAAATTAAAGATATTGGTTTTCTGAATATATAGACACAAAGTGTAAAACTCACAAAATATTCAAACTTCCATTAGATTACCAGCCCAAGCTTCATTAACAGATTAAGTAAAATTAGTAAATAATCCACATTAACAAATTAAGTAAACACATTAACAGATTAACTAAATAAGCAATTAGTAATTAGTAATTATGAAACTAAATAGAATTATGATTCTCAATAGAACTAGGATTGTAGAACACTAATAAGAATAAAGGTTTTAAGGAATTGAAGTTATAAAACGATTTCATATATCTATATGGAAAGGGAGACACAATGTTATTTTCATAACAAGAATGTTTATATTGAAAATCACAACATGTTAACATACTTGGTGGTCGGGTGAAGAAATGCAAGTTGAAATCTGAACCCCCAAAAAAAAAAAAAAAAAAAAAAAAAAAAAACCAGTTTTCCGACCACCTTTAATAGTGGTTGGAAATACCGACAACAAGGTTTGTGGTCGGAGAATAAGAAAAAAACATTTCTGACCACTTTTACTTGGTGGTCGGAAATGCTCTCTAATTAAAAAAAATAAGTGTTACGAAAATTTTCTGACCACTTTCCGACCAACATTACCCTCCGACGGAAAAATGAAAAAAGTCACTTTTTGTGACATTTTTTGGGTGGTCGGAAATGAGGTCGGAAAAATGATAATTTCCAGCAGTGATGCTTGCACTAGTTTAGTCAAACTGTACTAAAGCTTATATTTTATGAAATAAATAAACAAAAATTATTGTCAATTAAATTATGGGATTCATTTAACAAAAAATAAATTAAATTAAATTACAACTATATATTAAATATAATTATCACTTGTAAATATTAATTAACCCCTAATATCCCATTAGATCTCTGTTGAGTCAATAAGTTTGTATCTTAAGAAGTTTTTTGCTAATTACAACCATATTTCTTCTATGATTGAAATTTATTTCATTTACTTCCGTTGTTCTTTCTTTTCTGCAATTTACTCTTTGTTTTTTATAGTTGCTTTGGTAATTGTTTGGTTATGGGAGAAGCTTTTAAATGTTGCAGTTGATGAAAGTTCTTCAATTCCAAGTACTTTTTTCTTAATTTTCTTTTATTTGATTTTAAATTGATTTGTTTGAATTTGGCCTTCAGAAAGCTAATTTGTTGAAAGTATATATCACGTGTCATATTTCTCAATCTTTCTAAATTTATGTTACACAACACTATATATGCTGATAGATGATAAGAAGACATTAATAGACAAAAAAAATTATATTAAAATTAGAAGAAGAAAGTGATGAGTAAGTCACATGTTATGTTATTTTATTTTACAATTTTAAGTTTTAAATTTGATTTCTTTACCATGTTAATTTTTTAATATATTAACAATGCACGTACTAAATATATTTGTATGCAAATGCTTTATTTTTATTTTCTTCTTACACGTGATAATATTGGAAAATTAATTTTATTTGATTGCAAAAACGAATTACAAAATGCTTGTAATATATTTGGTAATTTGTTTGGTCATTACCAAATTACCAACTTTTTGTCTGGTAATAATATAATAATAATATAACATACCAACTTAACTTGAACCTATTCGGATAGTTAGATTGATGACCAATTTTATTTTATTTTATTTTTTATATCTACTCAACAGTGAATACATGATGGGAGATAAAAAATTTCATAGTACATTTGAAGGATTAATTAAATTACATGTGGGTATTTCTTTAGTTTAGCATATATAATTTATTAATTTAAATCTGCCCAAAAATTGATTAATTGATTTCATTGAAAACATCTCCAATGTATGGATCTGCCCCAATGCTGCCATCTTCATGTTTAGCAAAACTGATCCCCAATTTTGGGGTACTACAATAATTTACTTTCACACACTACACCATATAAGTTTTTTACTTTACTTTATTTTTATTTTCTTTCCACCAATACTAAACATACACTACACTTATTTTCAGTTTGCAGTGTTTTTTTTTTTTTTTTTTTTTTTTTTTTTTTTTTTTTTTTTTTTTTTTTTTTTTTTGCAATATATATTGCTGGATGTAATGACACCACTATTTCTGATTATGTCTTCTTATGATCGAATTGAGGTTAGTTCAATTTGTTTTATATTAAAATTAAATAACATGTGAAATTAATTAATTAATGACTTATTAACATTATTTTAATTTATTTTGGATTGTTTATAATTTTTCATCTGATTACAAAATTTGTCTAGTGAACAACAATTGCACCGCGTATGCGATGTCCTCATGTTTTGTTTTGTTTTTGTTTTTTGTTTGTTTGTTTGTTTGTTTTTTTTTTTTTCATTTCATCCTACAATATTTTTGTTAGTGTTTAATTAGTGAAGACTACATTAATTAATTCTTCAGTATGTCATAAAATGGATGTGATCACAAATCTGAAACTTTTTTTATTCAACAAACTAGTTGATATAATAATTATTAGTAGTGACAGGATAATTGAGCATCAGCCCTGACCCGAAGACAACAAACGATTACCCGTTACACAAAGACGACACATTGATGGGATGGTAATAGGATAATTGGGCATCAGCACTGACCCAAAGGCAATAAACGGTCACCCGTTACACAAAGACGACACATTGATGAGATGATAATTACTCAAACGGCTCTCCATTATCACGACCCAACACTCAATGTATGCTCACCATTACCAGCACTCAATGCAGCTCACCATTACTAGCACTCCGTTACACTCACTAGAAGAAGAGCCGTTGCAGCCATAAGTAGCGAACTTGTGGTTGAGGATGGAGGACACTTTGTTTATCACACGCAACATTACTGTATTGAACTCACGACTGTACTCTTGATACATTGAGATTAATAATACAAAATATACTGATAACATTATTACCGTGAAGTAGGTTCCATTAAAATATATAACTATGGATGAGATTGCTAGTGATTTTTTTATTATTTTGTTTTTTCGTGGGAAGTCACTCTGGTGGGTGTTGAGCCACATGTCCACGCAAACAACGTGGCCACACTGAGGCAGGATTCGTATCCTGTCTCCGCCCACGAATTCCGTCAGGCAAATGCTGCATTCGGTGGATAGATTAGAGTGTTGGGCATCAAAGTTGAGGACTGGGCTTGATCTGAGGATCCGAGTTGGCCGTTGAGGTGCGACACCGTCGTTGTCCTCAGTCAGCGGCGGGGGAGGGAGGGGTGGCAGACCAAGAAGGCAGCGGAACCAGTTTTCATAGAATAGCAAGGTGATGAGTCCTCAGTCAACCGAGCCGGGTGTCGTTTGTTGATCTGATGATGAGGAATGCTTTCTTAATATAGGACTGGCTCATTTGTATAATTATTTTATGTCTGGTCATTTAATCTATTCTTTTATTATTGTTACTAGTATTTTCGCCCGTGCGTTGCACGGGTGTTGCACGGAATAGATTTATTATATAAATTATAACATCGAATATAGTATGGCGCAATTGATTAAATTTGTTGGATCGATTATGTTTTCTGATGTTTTCATTGCTTGAATTAGAGTAAATAATTGTTCAATTACCCGTGCGATGCACGTGCGATACATGGATAAATTTTTTATTATATATTTAGATATTAAAAATAAAGATGACATTATAAAAAATTCTAATATTGGACGCGTACATTTGTTTGATTATAAGATTAGTGCAAAAGTATTACTCAATTAATTAAATAATATATGACTTGTTTGTCTACAATTATCTTCAAAAGATCGATATGTAATACGGAGTATGACTTATGGAATTATATTATTACTAACATAAATATGGGAAAAATGAGAAATAATTATATTATTACTAACATAAATATGGGAAAAATGAGAAATAATGTAATTATAACTAACATAAATATGGGAAAAATGAGAAATAATGTAATTATAATTATTATACAAATAAATTCAATAATTGCATAGAGTCATTTAATTATTATACAAATAAATTCAATAATTGCATAGAGTCATTAGATTATTATACAAATAAATTCAATAATTGCATAGAGTCATTAGTATGATTCACATAGGCATCTATAGGGCTTTCCTCCCCCGAAATCACACACAGTCATAAACTAAATGTTTAATTTTTAACAAATGTGAAGAATGATTTTTAGATGGTCGGTCTTTCTATTGCAATTTTTAGTTTTTTGTCACCAAGTGAGAGAAAAGTGAAAACAAATTCTAATTTCTGCGTGTGGAGCCAAGAAGCACACCTAGTTGGGGCATATTTATACTCTTTTGCAATTTTTTTAAATTGTTATTAGCCCTTTTTTTTCTTTTCCTTTTTATTGCTTTTCTTTTCTTGCCCATCCCTCTCTTTCCTAATTAATACTTCAAAAATTGTGAAAAATAAAGAGATATTGATGATGCTCTAAGATCTTCTTCAATAGTGGAAATTTTTGTGTAGTTTTCGAGGAGTTTTTGTAAGTGTGATTAAGTAAGATAAAATAAGAGGGGATGAAAAAAAGAAAAGGAAAAAATCAAACAAAAAAAGGTAATTACATGCCCAGGCAGGCGCGCGAAATCTGTGCCTCACGCAAGTGAGCCGCAGCTGCTCTGAAACATGGTGGGCCCAGCAGACTACCAAAATCTCCTCTTTTGCAAGAGGAAAAAAACCAAATGGCAATGAACTAAGGCACTCATTGGACTCCGATTGGGATCCAAGACTCAAAGGCGAATAATGAGGGGACCCATCAAGTCCAATCAAGTCATCTGGAAATTTTATGAGTGCACTTTTAAACGAAGTGATAGTAGTAGATCTCAAAGTTGGGATACCAAAGAGCCTCATGAAAAGGGAAATTAGATTTTCACTTAATCCATAGATGGGATTATTGGCAGAGGTGCTGTTTGGGTGATTACAAATTGTGAATTGCTACGAAAATTTACACAAAATCTAGGCAAAGTTTCATAAAGCCCCTTTTGGATTAAAGATTACCAACTCCTATCCACTCTCTTTGGTAAGTTTATCCATATAAATGGGAAGGATGCAATTTTGGTCATAGCTTTGGGGTGCGAACAGTGGCGGGAAATTGGGGTTCTACAAATGTCATAGTTGGTGGGTCTATAACCCCTCACAAGTCACAAGGGCTTTTTTTTTCTTTTTTTGAAAAGAAGTCACAAGGGCTTTGAAAAGGAATCTCTTGCCAAATAAAAAATAGGGTCTTCCATGAGTGACTTTGTCCCATTTAGATTCCAATTGAAATAAAAAATAGGACATAACCATTGGCGTGGGGAATTAGCCAAGTGGATAGATAAGTTCCCTAACCGCCTTTATGCCAGGGAAGCAAGGGTACCCCTCGTCTTGAGTTTGAAACTGGTGGATTGTTAAAACCGATTTACGGCGTGCAGGAGTTATAATGGTGTGGATTATAATGGTTTAATTAATCTCAAAATTTGATAAATAAAATTTTGTTACCAATTAAAATTTATTAATTTTTTTTGTCAATTAATTAATAATATTAGATTGTGCGAAAAAATTGAAGAGGGAATTAGCAATTAATAGATATTAGTTCCGTTGTAAGTCAGCAGGAAGTGGACCTTTAACACCACTTGTATACTCAGAAATCATTGCAGTAACAACACACCAAAAAACCTGATCAGCAAGACCATCTGAAGGTGTATCGCGTGCAGACACTAATAAAGGTAAAATAATGACTAAAACAAACACGGTAGTAATGTACTTACAACTCATAATTATTGATTGTTATTCTTATCCCTCTCTGCCTCTCTATTGTCTTATTTCTATTTTACTGTCAAGATTGACAACTCTTTTATATATATATATATATATATATATATTTTATATATATATATATATATATATATATATATATATATATATATATGCTTTTAGGCATAATATTAAGTAACCGAAGTACTGTTGTTATTAACTAGTTGTAAAATCAACAAACCATCATTAATTATGAATTCATTTAATCTTGGAACTTAATCCATGTGGAATGTTTATTGATTTTTATATATGTCTGTTATTTATGTATTCCATTAAGTGTTTCTTTGCCCTTTAATTTATCATTAATTTTTTTTTAAATAAAAACGGTTTCTTGCATTTTTTTTTTTTATTTTTAATTTCTTAGGATAGTCTGTTGTATGAATGCATTTATATGAAAATAAGACCCCCATCCCAGGATGTTGAATCCTCAAGCGCCCCCACCCCCGACACAGAAGCTAGACATTTGCTTATTGTGCACAAGGAGCCTCCTTACTTTGAGAGGGTGCCCCACACTGCCGCTAATTAATGAGACTAGATACCTGGTATTTACTCTCAGACTTCACCCATGTGATCAATTGAGCTGCTCATGCATCAATGGTAGTAATGTCTGATTCAAAGGATCACCAATCCTTTTGTCATTTTCCTTATTTTGTGGCTAATTTGGTACTGCTTATATAGAACCAAGTGAAACAATGCTCCATAGCGATTTCCACTTGAGTAGCATGAATTTTTTTTTTACAAGTTACCATGCATTCATGTTGGACCCATGCGCATCTACATTATGGCTTATCGTTATTATGTTGGCATCTAATGGTGGGAAGATTATGCATGTTTCTCACAGCATATTTTTGTTACAGCGATTATTATTATTTTTTGTTGAAAATATTTTCATTACCATATGCTTGATTTATAATAATGGCTGCGTGATGTTGTTTTCAAATCATTGCCATTGTTTTATTGCTCAATTTGGATAATAACAGTAATGAAATTTCTTTTTAAATCGCTTGTAAATTATGCATATATATGAGCTTATATTTGGTTATTCCTTTTTTCATTATGGTTATTATAATTATTAAAGATGTGCTTCATCTCAACTATTTATTGCAATTATGAAAAAGTTTGCAACTTTGCAAAAATTCAATAATATTTTTAATTATGGAGTGTAAATTTTTTTTTTATACGATTTTGGAAAGTTATATATATAATGGCAACTAGATATCATACCGCATCTTTTCCGGTCTTGCCATAATGATTTCAATTCTAAGTTTTAAGAATCATATTTTGAAATTCATTGAATTTGTTTATCCAAAACTTTTATGATAATAATGACGATATTATGTGACATTTAATAATAATTATTGTTATTAAATGTTATTTAGTTACAATTAAGAAAATTGATCATTACGTTATTACTGTACGTAATAATTATTAGTAATATTGATTATCAGTTTTGAACTGAATAAACCATGCGTTGTAACATTATTATCATAATTGTTTTGGATTTTGATGCCCATGTTGGTTGAGTATGAATAGTTGGTTTCATCTATATTGTGGTGGGATTAATTTTTCTATAAAAAATTAAATCCCTGTACTTGTTTTGTAGTAGTTGTATTGGGTAGAACAGTTGATCAATTACAGTTATTGAAGACTACTTCAGCTAGTTTGCTTGGATCGCGAGACTTAGAGGGGCTTCTTAGTCTTAAGATATCATCACAATTGCACCCAGTAGAGCAGAGTTCTAATTCGGATTATGAGGCGAGTTTTGGATGTTTTGAGCAGTTTGATGGATTTGATGATGAGGATTATGTTGAGCATATGGAGTGTAGGCGCCGAGGCAGTGGGCGCAATAAGCGGGCCCACTATGAGTTTCATTACAGGTTTTGATTTGATTTTAGTGGGTTTGTTCTCATTTGTGTGTGAGATATGGTTTGGTCCAATCTCTTTTCTTGTATATGCGTTTGGTGGATTAATAAACTAGTTGGGTTAGTTCTTTTCAAAAATATATATATATATATGTATGAACAACTATTATATTGTAATAAAGTCAGTAGTACTCAAAATATATGTATATTGACACATATCATCATTAGCCATTGCAATCCATTTAAGATTAACACAAAGAAAGTCTCCTTCATAGAAGAAGATAGAAATAATGATCCTCCATAACTCAATGTATTTCTTGTTGGATCAAATTTGCAATTCATTTTTTTAACAGTTTAGAGACTTTTTTTCTTTTCCCTTTTTTGGCATTAATAATATGATATGAATAATGTACTCTGGGCCATTAGGTCAAGAAATGAAGAGGCTCCTCTTAACTCTTCTAGTCTAGATAAGATAAAGTTTTGAGTGGTTACATAAAAATATAATTAGTGTTACGTAGTATTAAATTTTTTTTGATGTAGATTTTCTCATATATATATATATATATATATATCACTAATAATTTTGTAACAATTGCAGACTTTGAACATGTACTAAACAAATATCGGTAAAAGTGCACTCGAATTTGTTGTACTTTAACATATCATTTCATATCTTCATTCATTTATTGTTGCTGTTGTTGTTATTGTTATGATTATTAAATGTATACCAGAAATGAACATGCATATCAACTGTTACAATGTGAACTAACTATGGTACAATATAATAATTGTAGTTATGGGGCAGCATTTAGCAGCAATACTATTGAAAGCTAGTATACTTATATATTTGAAAAGTCTCAAAAAAATATTAATATAAGTCATATTCTTATAGATTTTATTTTATTTTTTGTTAGAAACAATCCTTTAAAAAGATTGATTCGCTTATGCTGCACACGACTCTTCAATTTCCCGTTGTACGTCAGCAGGAAGTGGACGCTCACCACCATTAAATCCATACTCAGCAATCATTGCAGTAACAACACACCAAGAAAACTGATCAGCAAGAGCTTCTGAAGGTGTAAAGCGTGTAGACACTAATAAAGGTAAAATAATGGCTAAAACAAACACGATAGTAATGTACTTACAACTCATAATTATTGATTATTATTCTTATTAGCCTCTCTATTGTCTAATTTATATTTTACTCTCACGATTGACAGCTCTATTATATATATATATATATATAACGCTTTTAGGCATAATATTAAGTAACAGAAGTGTTGTTATTAACAGTTGTAAAATCATCAAATCATCATTAATTATGAATTCATTTAATCTTGGAACTTAATCCATGTGGAATATTTATGGATTTATATATGTCAGTTATTTATGTATTCCATTAACTGTTTCTTTCCCCTTTAATTTATCATTAATTTAAAAAAAAAAAAAACTGCTTCTTGCAATTTTTTTTTTTTTTTAATTTCTTAGGATAGTCTATTATGTGTGTGTGTGTGTGTTTGTGTGTGTATTGTCATGTATTTGATGGGTGCAATACGTAAGATTTGAATAATGAAAAGCTCCCTTCTCTCTCTACTCTCTTTACTTACATCTTAATGTTTATTCTACCACAATGTCACCTGCAAGTTCACTGATTAGGAGTTGATAGGCTAACTGACACAATAATATATAACAATTAATTATTAATTCATTTAATCTTGGAACTTAATCCATGTGGAGGGTTTATGGATTTATATGTCTGTTATTTACTGAATATGGCATTGTTAGTCTACTGCATTAAATCATTTCCCATATTCCGGTACTCACCAGATCAATTTGGAAACTAGGAAAATATTTCTGACAAATTATTTTCAAAAAAAATTCACTTTTTAGAAAATATTTTAATTTTAATTTTTTTTTGTGTTTAAGTGAATGTCAAAAAACTATTTTTTTTTTCTATTTGGCTAAAAGTTAAGAGTTAATTTTTTTTGGTTATTTTCTTGAAAACGAATATATTATTTGTTATGTAATAATAATAATAATAATAATAATAATAATAATAATACTAGTAATAATAATAAGTGGTGGAGGCAACAGTGTGGTGGTAGTAGTAACAATAACATTTTAATTTATTGAAGAAAGATACTAGAAAATAACAAATTTGAAAAATATTTTCCGAGAAAAATTTTAGAAACACACTATCTACCAAATTTAGTTTTTTTTTTAATTAATTTTTTATTTTTTTATGTTCTCCAGAATTTTATTTTTTTTGGTTTAAATTCATTTTCTTTGAATATCCAAATACGAGAAAATTCAGAAAATGACTTCTTGAAATTATTTTTCAAGTTTTCAAATGGACCGTAAATGTATTTAGAGCAAAGGATAATTTAAATATCTCAAAGAATGTAATTAATCGATTTGTTTTCTTGAGAGCGTTTTTATTTCCTAGTGTTTAGTTTAAAGTTAGAAAACAATCTTTTTCTTTTAAGGTTAAGGTTAATTTTTTTTTTTTAATTTGGTTCATTTTTAAAAACATGAACTTTAATTCAGAATACAATATCTACAATCTATTTATTCAAAAAAAAATTTAAAAAAAAAGATATAATTTCATTAGTTATATTGTCTTTATTTTTTACAATGCAAAGATTCCTTACCTTCAAATTCATTAATTAATTATATTTATTACATTGTTCATTGTTTTCTTTTTAAAATATCTTGTAATTAAATATCAAAGTTATAATACAAAATAATGTTATATATTTATTTACCAATTATTCTATTACTAACATTGAAAAAAAATTAAAAAGAAATTTTGAAACCAATCATATTAACTAATTGGGAAGGATTTATTGAGAAAGAAAACATTCAAATAACCCAATAACACTATTGTAAATATTCATTTTTCCGACAACCACAAAGTGGTCGGAAAAGGGCGATTTCCGGTCCGGTCGGAAATATAGTTTTGACCAACTTACCGACCACTTTATGGGTTCGAAAAAAAAAACCCTCAGTATTACCGACTACTAGTCAAGGTGGTCGAAATTACCGACTTCTTTTTTAGGACGTCGGAAACATAGATGTAAATCGTCGAATAAAGAGAACTATTTCTTATCACCGGTGGTCGGTAATTGGTCGGAATTATCGTCCACCGGTGGTCGGTAAGATTTGCTAAGAAAAATTAAAACTTGAATTACCGACCACCATATGGTTCGGTAATATTTACTAACAGAAATCTTACCGCATATACAATTGTCAAATATCCTGAAAATCATGTTATAATAATACAAATTTGAACACCACATTTTAAATCCAACACTACAATTTTAATTTCAACACCACAATATTAACAATTGAAGGGAATCAAACATTCGTCATTCATTAAATCCAAAGTGTAGCAATTGCTTCACTATAAAAAAAATGCAGCTATTGTTTGCAACTATGTCTCACCATCCAAAATAGATTTTCAAATCATTCAAATAATATGATTAAGGGATAGTGTATCATCATCGGAGGTGGAGGGGGTCGTGTATCGTCATTGGAGCTATTTTTGTTTGGATCTTGATCAAGACTACCAAGATTTGCATTAAAGTGGACAAGTGTTGCTTCCATTTTATGGATGATATCATGGATCCTCCGATTTTCCTCATGCATATCTTGTTGCTCTATTGCATCACTTGATTTTGCTCCTCTAATTGCTTAATTCGAGCTTCGCAAGATGAATGTGAAGTTGATGGCCAAATATTGGATTTCCTGTGTATCATAGCCTCGGGGAAGTAGTGTGCGGTATCCGACCCAAATCCTGAAACGTACCCCCTTTCCTCACACTACCAGTGGCCTCCAACCACACTGCTGATTCTGCCACTTGAAGTTGCGTTTGCTTCAAGTTGGTCACAGTTTCCTGCAAAAAATAAAATAAGAAATAGCTTCATAATAAATCCATAGACACTGTGTGATAAAGACCGGCCATAATAAGTGGATAGTGTACACAAGAAAAAAGAAGGAAAGTCAGAAGGAAACTCTTAGATCAGAAATACACAAGAGCTAGTTAATGCTTTCATCTCAAAAGGTGAATGCTCTAGTTGCACAATATACATTGTTTAAACTTTCTCAACCTCATCAACTAGTTCTATTATTTTTGTCTTAAATCTGTTGTTTTGATTTAGAGGACAAAATTTATTCTTTCTACTTACTGTTACTTGTGCAAAGAAGAGGATTTTCGTTAATGAGACATGAAGAGAGAGGCAAGATATCCTCTAATGGGGAGGAATAGAAAGCATTAGTCTCCAGAAAATTTGAGGTGAAGATGCATAATGTGATTAATATTTTAGTGTTCCAAATTGCATCCTGAGATACTATGAGATCCCGGACCGTTAAACGGACGGAGAGAAAGACCCTGTAAATTTACAACAAAAAAAAAAGAATATTCCAGATAGAATACACCCTCAATTATCATTAGGAAGGAAGGAAACATAAAGATTAGCAGGTTTTGCATTACATAATTTAGGGCAATTTCTTCACAGTAGCTTTGGTGTCATGATGAACTCAGGATATACAAATGTTTTAAGTTACATACTTATCTATCTATAGAAATAAGTGGGCAGAGAATTGTTGGAAAAAATGGCAATAAATGGCATTTTAAGTGGCTATTTTGTGGTATAAATATATGTAGGGCCCACATCCGATTTGGGTCGGGTCAAAGTGGATTCGGGTTCTTCGTTCTTAGACGAAGAGATCGATATATTATACGCTCAAAATGGATAATGGGTGAATGAGAAATTGGTTCTCAAAGTAGACCCATTGAGATGGAAAAAATGTGGAAAAGCTTAAGTAGCTTTGTCCCACATTGGTTTGGGAAGAAGATTTCACCCACTATATATACAAGAGGCTTTCTTAAGCTAATTAACTTGTATAGCATAGATGTTCTCTTTCGCGTGCAGGGGTGCAAATCAAATCCCAAAATGAGTTCGAAAGGCTTGAACTTGTGTGCACCGGCACTTGCGGGCACGACTAAGTTATGTCGAATTTCTGAACATTTTTCCATCTCAAGTACAACGCAAACCTTCGAGAGGTCTCGACCTCTCGAAGCAGCGCGAGACATCATCAGCGATGTCTCGCGGCACTCCTAGGCTGTTCGAGACATCGGGAGACACGCGGTATGGTGTCTTGCGGACCTCTCGAAGGCTTATGCCTCGAACCTTTCTCACGAGCGATGTCTCGTGGCTTCCAGGGTAACTCGTAGTGATCTCCAGTAGCGACGTATCACTTCCACTGTGACCGTTGATAAGAATGACCTTTGGCATTAAGGAATTAATGTGATTAATCCTGCCATTATTTCTTATTAATGGACTGTTAGTGGGAAGTAAATTCGTGCTTAGTGGAAGGAGGTTACATGTGAGGAATGAATGCCATTATCAATGTTGTTTTATCACATCCTATACTATATATTTCCAGGTTGAGCAGGAGATTTACAAGAACAAGACGAAAATCAGTTTTTCCTCCTCGAAACTCTGCTCCTCCTTCGTTCTAGCCACCTGTGTTCATCCCATGTTCTCGTTTGTCGGATCCAAGTTTGTGTGCTCAAACGGCGGATCGTAGTACGTTTTATCCTGGGAAACCTATACCGCAACGCTCCAGCACCCCGGGAGGCGGTAAATAAGGTTTTAAGGACAGAGGCAACTCGACTGGTACTTACAACTACCCCAAAAGTCCGTTCTCCCCGTCCCTTGNACTTACAACTACCCCAAAAGTCCGTTCTCCCCGTCCCTTGTATTCCAGGTTTATTGAACCTTTGTTGTAGGTTTAAATTCCTGGAATTTTGTAATATTTTTTGTAATATTTGTTTTAGTGGATTTTCCTATTTCGTCCATTTTCTTGGGTATTTCGAGAATTATTTCCCAACAAGAATAAATATGCGAACCATCTATCAGAAAGCATTAACATCAGACATACGGCTAAACTTTTGGCAATAAGCTTGACATCCTGAATGATTGAGGCTTCACTGACAGAATATTTGCATAATGAGACATGAATTTAGTAAATAAGTATCAAGATGATATGTCATAAACAAAAGATAGATTAAGAACAAGTCAAAACCTGTTATAAGCGAGACCTCCGGTAGTTTATGCAATAAAATCAATGACTGTTCCAATTGATGTAATTCATGACTCAAATAACAATAAAAAGCAAAATACGTAATAAAATGCATCATTCTACGTATTAAAATGCACCACAACGCACAACGTGCCTCATGTAAGCATATAAACATGCACTATTTACACATATTAGAAAATATGTGCTAAAATATGCACCATTCTACGTATTAAAATGCACCACAACGTGTGTTAAAATACACAATTCGACTTGTTGAAAATCCACCTCCCAGATTATAAAAATGCACTATTACACTTATTAGAAAATATGTGTTAAAATACACATCATTCAACGTATTAAAATGCACCAGAGGACGGATTAAAACACACCATTCCACAACACAGTTACACATCATTCTACGTATGAAAATGCACCAGCGGATGGATTAAAACACACGATTCCGCAACACAGTTAATGTACCAACATACGTAATAAAACGCACCACAACATGTATTAAAACGTACCACACCATGTACTAAAATACACCATTTCAATTCACGTAATATAGATACTAAAATTACCAAAAAAGCTCCCCACTTAACATACACGAACTACAATTGCCATCCAATTGGATGATACAAATGTAGCCGCATGACCGCATGGAACTCACGTCCGCATTTGCGCTACTTTATATATATATATATATATATATATATATATATATATATATATATATATATATATATATATATATATATATATATATATATATATATATAT
>NC_044916.1:5582166-5700486 GCF_003576645.1 Ipomoea triloba
TATATATATATATATATATATATATATATATATATATATATATATATATATATATATATATATATATATATATATATATATATATATATATATCTCGGTCACATAACATTTTTCACAAGACCAATTGCTTGTATATATGTATTTGTAAATTATTAGTTTCTTAATGATATTTGTTTAAATTGCTTATAACCTCGCATCAGGTTAAAAAAAAATTTAATTATTAATACTACATATATAGGTAATATGTAGATAAATATTATTAGGTAAAATTAAGATATAGGACTGTAGAATCACTCTAATTATATTTCTTTGTCAAGAAACTTAATTATTTCCTTAATTCACCATTTCTACCTTCTTAAAGAGGTGGAAATTGGACATTCAATTTAATGCAAAGCTTTGGACAGATGGAGATGTCACTTTGTCAGTCCACCCATGAACAGATGACGCCAGTGCAAGGTCAGTGTGTGCTATAAAAGCAAGGTCAGTAAGCTACATCTCTGGCATGTTTTAATGTGCAAACAATTTCACTACTAATGTGAACATATATAATGGTTTCAATCTACTGCACATAAAACTGAAATGGGAGCCGGCTCATATATGATTGAATCCGTTATGGTGTTATATATATATATATATATATATATATATATGAAGGGATTGATTACGAATAAACGTTTGCCTTGTAGTTCGTTTAGAGTTAATCCGACTCCTATTATTCATT
Source organism: Ipomoea triloba (assembly GCF_003576645.1). NCBI lineage: Eukaryota > Viridiplantae > Streptophyta > Magnoliopsida > Solanales > Convolvulaceae > Ipomoea > Ipomoea triloba. Next base: position 5,582,888 of record NC_044916.1, read on the forward strand.
GCCTGTGTGTTAAATGTTAAACTGTACCAGCTGGATGTCAAGACAGCTTTCCTAAATGGATATCTGACTGAGGATATATACGTAGCTCAGCCCAAAAGATTTGAAGATCCTTATTATCTGGACTATGTATACAAACTGGAGAAAGCGTTGTACGGACTCAAAGAAGCCCTAAGGGCTTGGTACGAGAGGCTAACTCAGTATCTACTACAACAAGGCTACAATCGAGGGGGAATTGATAAAACCTTATCCATGAAACAAATTATTGCTTATATGTGAGAATCATAATAAATAAATAAAAAACAAAAAAAAACGTAAAATCATTTGTAAATATTATAATTAGAGTTTTAAACTAATGCTAGAAATATTAATATTATAATTAATGAAGTATTTGTGTTTATGTTTTAATTTTATTACTAGCTTTAGGTTAAAATTATAATTATAATTATAATATTTGCAAATGTTAAAATTATAATTATAATATTTCAAATGGTATTTGTTCTTTTTCGCTTTTAGTATGATTTCCAAATATAAGCAATAATTTATTGGAGAACATAAATAAATGAAGCTTAAGATTGATTTCCTAAATCCAATCTATAATTATATAAGGGAAAATTGTAATTTATGCTCATATTTTATTGAGCAATTAAAATGTCCTTTCTCAATTTTAAGTGGTATAAATGTTGTTCCTGAATTGTTTGAACGTGTGTATATATTGTCGACTCCCATTTAGACAATTCAAAATTCATGACAACATTCATACTACTTAGAATTGAGGGGTGAAATTTATAATTGACCTATAAGAGATGGACATAAATAAATTTTTCTATTATATAATTTGATTAAACCTATTATATCAACTAGCTATACTTTGTTCATTTAAAAAAAAAAAAAACAAAGCTAAGATTATGATATACAATAATTTTTTTAATGAGATCTTCATTCATTAAACAATAACATAAATATTAAACGATGAAAAGAAAAAACAAAAAGAATTTTCTTGTGAGAATGAATAAATGAGAGTAGGTAAACATAAAGTTGAAAGAAAGAGGTATGGGAATTAAATAATAGAGTAGGCTAACATGCAATGTTCCCCATGGTAGAAAGCACAAAGATGGGATAAAGAATTAAAAGATGGTAGAACTAAAAAGATGATATAAAAAGAGGGTTAAAATTAATAAAATGATATATATATATATATATATATATATATATATATATATATATATATATATATATATAAAATAAAAAGCAATAGTACTTGATCCGTAACCCGTTACACGCTATAGTCCATTTGTTAACAAGCAAATCACGTATAACCATAGTGAAGTTAGTTAGTTTACTTATTTGATAACAACAAAATTGCAAGTTCGACTCCCAGTAGAGCTATTCTCTAAGTTGATTAGTCTGTTGAGCCGATTAACTATGAAAAATCTAGACTTGTTTACCTCATCGTGGTTCTTTATCGGCATGACTATTCCCTAAAAAATAAGGGTCCTGTCTAATAATTCAATTTGAATCTTGAAAAAAAACAATTATTATATAAGTACAAATATAAAATAAAATGCAATAAAAAACTTTCGTCAAAATATAAACAACAAAGAATACAATTCAAAGTTTAACTTCCGTTAAAATATAAACATCAAAGAACACAATTCAAAGTTTAACTTAAAAGTGACATTCTTCGTGTATATTTACATACAAAATAATTTCACCAAAATTCTGATATCAATTTTGTCAAAAATTTTAATTTCAAATTAAAAGTAATATGGAGACTGTAAATACATAATTATCAAGTATAAATATAATATGATAAAGATCAGAGCAGTTAGCGAGTTGAGGGAAAGGGAAAATAGAGAGCTTTTATTGATACTGGAATAATGTTCTTGACCTCCAAGAAGGAGATACAGAAGGTATATAAGTATATAACCAGAGATGAAAATGGAGAGCTTTCTCTTCTTTATGCTCTAATATAATGAATTATATATTAAATTTTTTTTAATATTTTAAAATTATGGGCCATGTGTTGTTGCTCTAAAAATTTAGCAGTTATTGGCACATTAAAAATTACATTTTCTAATCGTTGTGGTCAAAATATAAGGAGGTGTTTGGTTGGATGGAAAACATTTTTTATGTGAAAAGTTTTTATAAAAGTTGAGGAAAATGGTATTTTATGTTGCTTGGTCCATGGAATTCATTTTTCTTTGGAAAATAACTTCCTTAAAGTTGAGGAAAAAGTTTTCTAGTGTATTTTGTCCTTATAGAACATTAATATTCTTAATTACCTTAGACCAAAATATGTATAATAATTTTTATTATATTCTTATAATTAAATATATAATTATAATATTTAAATTTATGATATTTCATTGTATTTTATAAATAATAATACTTTAATTTAAAAGGGTCACACTTGTGTGAGACTGTTTCACGGATCCTTATTCGTGAGACGGGTCAGGTCGAGTCAAAGCACCGTGCAAATGTCATACTTATATGTGCAAATATCATACTTATATGCTCGAATATAACACTAATCAAAAATAGAATTTTTGCTACTTATAAAAGAAAAGGTAATACATTTTTCATAATAAGTAATGTTGACAAGTGCCCCTTACTTAGAAGGGCAAATATAATACTTTTGAGGAAAAATGTAATACTTTTAAATCGAAATGTAAAAGTATTGTATATTCCCTTAAAAATATTACATTTACCCTTATAAGTAACAAAAATTTTATTCCTGATTAGTATTACATTTTAGCATATAAGTATGACATTTATGCATATAAGTGTTACATTTGCATCTTAACCCGACCCGACCTGACTCATCTCATGGTGAGACAGTCTCACACAAGTTTTTGCCAATTTAAAAATAACTATTACTTGAATTATAATTATCATTTTGTAGGGTCATTTTGATTTTTATACTCATTATTCCTTACCATTTCAATTACAACAAACAATGAAATCAATATTTTCATTAATTTTTTTTTCTACCAGCCAAAAAATAGAATTAATATTTCTGATAGAATTTCAATTGCATTCCCCTAAAATATTTTTCACAAACTAAATGGCTGTAAAGAAAAAATTTTAGTATTAAAAATTCACATTATACACATCAATTGTGAAATATTATTAATCTTTATACACATCACCACACATATATTCGAATTGAACAATAATCCTATTATATTATAGGAAGAAAAACAAAGCATATTTAACATCAATACCAAAGATTATATATATATATATATATATATATACTCAAATGTGGTTGTGCCTTCCCGTGCAGTCAGTGCGGTATACACCACTATGTAATGTTAGAAAATGCACAACAATGAAAATATAGAAAAACACCAAAAAATACACAACACACCCAAAATAATGCATCATAACTCCCATGTCCCTAGTTGTGCATTTTTTAACACTGTGTGGTGTATACATACCTAGTGGTATGTTTTTTGGTGATACGTACCTAATGGTGCATATTTGTGTTGTGCATTTTCTAACATTGAGTTGTGTATATTTGTATACATAGTGGTGCGGCTGCACTGACCGGACGTTAAGGCGCGGCCACACCCGAACTCAAATGCGGTTGCGCTTTTCTATGCGGTCAATGCGGTATACACCACTAGTGTTAGGAAAATGCACAATAGTGAAAATGCACAAAAACACCCATAACTCCCCTGCTCCTAATTGTGCATTTTCGAACACTGTATAGTGTATACCGCAACGATCGCACTGGAAGGCACGATCGCACCTGAACTCTACTATATATATATATATATATATATATATATATATATATATATATATATATGAAGAAATAGTTGTAGATCTTTTTCAACAATTTAGTTTTCTAAAGGTCAAATTCAAACAAATCAAATTAAAATCAAATAAAAAAATTAAGAAAAAAAGTACCTAGAGTCGAATAACTTTCATCAAGTACAAAATTTAAAAGTCACTTCCATACTTATAAGACGTTAGCCCCATTCCTCCCTTTCCCATCCCCTCCCCCTACTATCTCTATAAAACCACATGAAATCATCTCTTCCTCTCACTTTTCTTTGAACACTAAACACAATTCCCTAATTCTTCGTCCCTGCTCGCACTCACCGTTGCCACTCTCCCTCATCATTGACGATCACACAACTCTAAGTCATTTTCCTTGGTCAGGTATTTTTTTAAAAAATGTTTTTAATTTAAAAATTATTTTGAATTTTTGGGATGAGCATGATATTATTGTGAGTTTTTAAGAAAATTATTATACATTTTTTTTATTTATTTTGTAGTATTTCGAATTATTATGGATATTTGTGACTTTTTGTTAATTATTTTGATTTATTTATAATTATTATTAATTTTTGTTAATAATTGTTAATATCTCATGTATCTCGTGAATTACAACACTTATTGCAAATGTTTGTTAATTATTTTTTATTTGTTTCGAATAAGTGGTAACATTCGTGTTTTTTTCTTTAATTATTGTAAATTAATAGGGAATATTATTGTTAGTTTTTATCAAAACCCGTCATAGAAAGTTTTATATTTTTAGTTTAATAATGTGTTTTTTATAAAAAAAAAAAAACAGTTTTATTAAAGAAAATTTCCGTGAATATGTTTTACTATAAATTAATTTAAAAATTGCTTCCGCGGATTTTCTATGTCATTTCAAAGATTGTTATGTTTACTAGTTAGTTCTTCATATATATTTCCCTTCTTATATTCATTTGAATGCTTAATTAACAACTTTCGGTCCCTACTCGCGCTCACCATCTCAACTCTCAGTGATGAATGCGATAACGTTATTAAAACTTGTCATGAAAAGTTTTATATTTGTTTTAATATAACGTTAATAAATATGGGTGTATAGGTTAGTTTTGCGTTAAATATCTTTTGCAATCAATCCTCAACGTAACCATCAATTAACAATCAATCCTCAGCACTCTCTCACTCTCTCTGCCTCTCTGCCGTCGACAGGTAATTCCTCCAATAATCTTACTTTCGGCACTGTATAAGTTTAGGGTGTAATATAAGATATATATATGCTCTACTTTTGTTACTCCCTATATGAGGCTTTAGATCGATGTATTTTTGTTCTTTCACAAATTCCAACTTTGAGTATTTTTTTTTTGGCTTCTCTGTTCATCTTCTGCTTGGTTATTGTATATGTAGTTTCATTTGGCTTCTTCTGGACTGTCTATCTCAACTTCAGATTTACTCATTTACACAACATATATATATATAGGCAAGGTTACTGATTAATTATATTGTATTTTGTATTTACTAATTTATATATAGTGAGAGAGTGAGACAGTGAGTTTATTGATTAAAACCTGATTTGTTTGATTGTGTGATTTGTTTATGTGATACAGTGAGACAGTATGTGTACTGATTTGTTTATGTGATACAATGAGACATGGAATCATATAATGTTGGTTCTTTATTGGTTTGCATTGTGCTACATATACTTAATTAATTTTATTGTTCAGAATCATATGTTTCCATCATTTCCTTCCTCTTTGTAGTTATAACATTTTCTTCTCGGATCGGTTTACAATTTCCTCTAATTGTAGAATTATGGCATCTGCTACACAATTGGTATGCTTGTTCTATTCGTTGATATGCTTGAGCATAGCATTGGCTTGCTCAAATGACCACTTAGCCAATGTTCCAAGAACACTGCTCTCCGATAATGACAAAGGAGCTGGTAAAATTCTCACCATTTTATGATTTGTCTTTAATTTTCATAATATTGCCTAGTAATTGAATATGACTTTTTAACCTGGTAATGTAGTATGCTTGGATGGCAGCCCTCCTGCATACTATCTTGATAAAGGAGAAGGCAAAGGGAGCAATAATTGGTTGATTTTTCTTGAGGTAGTATATGCAATAATTTAATTTGTTCATTAAACTTTGAGTATGATTATGCAATTTTTATGTTATTTGTTTTTTATCTTCATGCAATTTTAATATTTTTTTTTACTTTTATTTTTGTACAATTTTAAGGGTGAAGGTTGGTGTTTTACTGCTCAAGACTGTTTGGACCGTTCCAAAACTAAATTCGGTAGTTCAACCCAAACAAATGTCAGTATGGACTTTGGGTCCATATTAACCAAATATTCAAAATGGAACCCTGGTATTAATACAATGCAATTTTACGTGTTTTGGTATATATATTTTATTTATTATACTTATACTTCAATTTTTAAGGAACTTAACTTTTTGATCGATTGAATATTATAGAGTTTTGCAGCTGGAACAGAGTCTATATTCACTATTGTGATGAATCCTCTTTTACAGGAGGTGTTGAATCTGTGGTAAGTTTTTTAAATATTTGAGATAAAATTTTATCTGATTTTTAATTTACATCTACACACATTTTTTCATGTTCAGCATTATATTGTTTTCATCTTTAATAAATTTCAGACTAATAATGTAACTTACCGTGGAGCACGGATATTCAACGCAATAGTGGATGATTTGCGTCAAAGGGGAATGAATAATGCCCAAAATGTATTTAATACTTTTTTAAAATTTTGTTTTTCTCATGTATTTGGCAACATTAGTAATTGATTATTAAATAATTATTGTAGGCAATTCTTGCTGGAAGCTCTGCCGGAGGCTTAGCTGCAATTCTACATTGTGATCGTTTTCGATCTTTTTTACCTGAGGCAGCCAGGGTGAAGAGTCTTGCTGACTCCGCCATTTTTATACACGATGTGTAAGACTATTTATAATTAATAATAATATTCATCTAAAATTAAATTTGTGTATTTTGTAATAATATAATTAGATGAGTCTAATTAAATCGTTTTACGTACAATAATTTTTCAAGTATTCGATAGTGGGAAACAAGACTTTTGATCGTGTCTTTCAAGGATTAATTGATCTACATGTACGGTGGACATCTTTTTTATACAATATAATGAATAATATAATACTATAATGATAATTTACACACTCATTAATTATTTCTTTAATTAATAATCTGTAGGGATCTGCCCCAATGCTTCCATCATCTTGCGTTCCAAAAGTCTCGAAACCAAGCTTAGTAAGTATATATATGTTTATTAGTTTCATACATACATTCACTGTGATACTAATTAATTAAATCTAATTAACTTAACTTATTAACATCCAGTGCTTTTTCCCACAATACATACTGAAAAGCGTTGCAAGAGTCCAGGTTAGCTCTATCTATCATTATATAGATGCATATTATAATTTGACCTTATTTTAATATTAATATGCTTTTATATGTTTTAGATTCAATCTGCTTTGTCATTTGAGCATCTAGCTTGCCTAGTGAACAAAAATTGCAGCTTGGTTGAGATGACTGCAATTCAAGGTTAGTACACTAAATACAATTAATGACATAACATATTAAGGAAGAAAAATATAGTAGAAAACATTATTTAAATATATTAATGAACTAACAAAAAATAATAGTCTTTAATTGTTTATCTATTTGATGCAGAATTAAGACTGGAACTACTTGATGCATTACCAACCGCAAGTAGTCCTTCTTTCAGAGGTATTTGGCTAACTAGTTGCATCACTCATGATGTGACTGAGTTTTCTTGGGTTGCTTCAAAGATGATGCGCATTGTAGGCAACAAGGTAATATTAATATGTTAATTGCTTTTCATTGATTAATATCCCAAATCTTAATTTTAATTACCAAAATGACCTATTATAATATATATTCATATTGATTTGTTACATTATATTTTGCAGACTTACCCCCAAGTATTTGCTAATTGGTTTTATGATCGGTCAGCAATTCAAGTCATTGACTTGTCTACCGAAGCAAAAAATTGTACTGAATTTCAAATTCCTATATACCCACCTAATGGACCTTGAGCTAAATGCATATTGTATTGACGTATATTGTATTGACGTACGAGTATGATGATGAATGTATTTCTGAACAAGTTTTTTTCAAGTAATTTAAAATTCTATTGTACTTGTAGTTTTCTCAATTACCTTTGTTTTTTATAGTAGTTACGGAGTATAATGTGTTTTGTCAATGCATTCTCAAACTTTCTATTCAACAAGAATAATGAGATATATATTTTAGGGAAAATGGTCAAATAGATTTTTAAAAAGAAAATTAAATAAATCAACTTTTTGATAAAAATTTAAAAAAAAAAAATGCAACACATTAGCGGATTTAAAAATGCTGAAGGCCTCATCCTAACTGAGCAACATGAAATCCAAAACGAAGCAGTGAATTATTTTTCAAAGTTATTCAAAGCAGAGGACTGCTCAGAAATTAATGATCTCTTGGATTTTATTCCAACGCTTCTTTCTACAAACGACAACCAAACTCTTTGCTCAGTTGTCTCCCTTGAGTAAGTAAAATTAAAGCAGCCATTTGGGATTTGGACCGGATGGTTTTTCGGGAGCTTTCTTTGGTTGTTGTTGGGATATTATAATATATCAAGTCTGATGTTCATATTGCAGCTCAGGAATTTTTTGCAGGAGTCCCTATCCCCCAAGCAATAGCATGTGCACAAATTGTGCTTATCCCCAAAAAAGCAATAGCATGTGCACAAAGTTTTAAAGGCAGCACTTGAAGGATATGAGCATGCATCAGGGCAGGCCATTATGCTCCTCCATTAGGTTGTAATTTTTCAAAATATTTAGCTTTCAACGTTTTGGTTAATAGGCTGGATGGATCCTTAATTGCTTCCCTAAAAGTGCTAAATTAAACTCATGAATTTGCTTGAAATTTAGACCACCCATATTCTTTGGCTTGCAAAGTCTCTCCCATTTCATCCAATGAATTTCCCCTTCCACCAGTACCTGTTAAATTAAAAATGATTTCAATATCTTGACATGATGGTATGATGGAATCAGACAACATTCCGTTGATGAGAACCTTGTAACTTACTGTTACGTTGTCACACACATCATAATCAACTCAATCCATTTGTGGTCAAAACCGAGAGTTGACAGCATGTATCAAAGAAATTCCCATTCCATTCTATCGTATGCCTTGGCCATATCTAGTTTCAAGCCTGCCCAGCCAACATGTACATCCCCCCTGTTTACGCCGTAGATAATGCCCTGCCTCGGCTGCAATGAGGATGTTGTCTGTTGTCTGTTATCAGTCTATCTGGAATGAAGGCACTCTGAGACTCTGAGATGACCTTTTTCAGAATATCTTTCATCCTATTGGCAATCATTTTTCCCATAATCTTGTAAAGGACATTGCAGAGGGCTATTGGTCTGAGATCTCCGGGGTCCTGCTGTGGATTGTCCTTTTTGGGAATTAAAACAATAGTGGCTGCATTCACATCTGAGGGCATAGTTCTCGAATTCAGGCAGTCAAGTAACGTCTGGACCTGCTTTGATGTTTTTTGTGATTTTAGTGATTCCAATTTTTCCCTTACTGCTTTGATGTTTTTTGTGAATTTTGAAACTTGTCACCACCTCAACATGTAAGTCTTGTAGCGCAAAAAATCAATTTCTCTTGCAGATTTAAGTGATCTCCTTCTTGCCATGCTCGGAGGACTATCTTCTTGCAATCATTGTCAAGAAGCCATGCATTCTCAAATTTGAAATATTTCGAATTAGAGCTTCTGTTAGAGATGGTGCTATTTAAATCCAAAAAAAAATAGCTGTGTGATCTGAGCATGAGACAAAAAGATTATGGACTGAAACTCTGTTGAACATTTCACACCAAGAGGAGTTGCCAATTGCCCGGTCTAATCTTTCTTCAATCCAATCCGGAGAGCCTCTACCTCTTTCTACAGACACAAAAATGGCCCTCATAACCCAACTTCACTCTAATTCTCTCTGCTTGCACTTGGTCCAACAAAGTTTCCATTAAGAAGACAGATTCGGGCTTCTTATCGGACACGAGGTCCTAGAGTTCATGAACTGTGCACGGGCGACAGTTCCAGCTTAATGTACGCATTAGGAAGGGCGGGCCTGGGAACCAGTACCCGCCAAGAGCAAGTTTTTTGGATTGTCAACAAACATAGTATAGAGTCGCTGTTGCTAATTAACCGCATCTCTCTATTCAATTCTCTTATACCTTGATTGACCATAGTCAAATTATTGAAATTTATAATTTATTGGCTAAAGTGTTATCCCGCACCATGAACCAATCACGATTATTCATCCCGCATCATGGTCTTCAATAAGTGATTATTTGAGTCATAAACCAATTTTTTTTTGCACCTAGCATTTTTTGTAGGTTTCCGGGGTAAAGTGTATGACATGTCGTCGGTTTGAAAGCTGATGTGGCTTATTTGTTAATGACTTGGAATAATAATAATAATAATAATAATAATAATAATAATAATAATAATAAAACTAAGAGTTGGAAACAATAAGCGCTAGTTTTTCTACTGTTTGAATCGACGACACCCAACACCAATTTTAGTTTATTACTATTATTATTAGGAATTTGGAAGCCTGGTTCGACGTGATGCTAGGTTTATACCCAGCCCATTTCACCCGGTAGAATTGCCAATTTGAGTGGGCGTAGAGCGTGTCTTGGTTTGAAAAATTCTTGCTGCTATCCTTCATGACAGAAGCTTATTTTAAGTTGATATTTCTCTGGGTAAAAAATCTACTTTGCAAGCCTTAAGTTGATACTTCTCTGTATCTTCTGCATACAAATCTACTTTGCAAACCTTAGCTGGATTAGATCATGTTGCTGTTCTTTGTGAAGTTGTGGATAGTGATGGCTCTATGGCTAGATTACCAAGGCTTCGTCAATTTGCATAGCCTTCTTGATTGTACAAACTCAATTACTTCCTCCACTTCTGCGCAAGTTGGGCGAACCCCATAGCTCTGTCAAACATGAATCCACGCAGAAGTTGTCAAAAANTTTTTTTTTTTTTTTTTTAATATTTAATCTTACATGTACTCCATCTCATTTGATTAAAGCCATGTCATTAAAAAATAAGTCCAAATCAGCAGAAAATTGACACCATGTCATAATGTTTACCGGAAAACTTACAAAAAAGGCTAGGCGCAAAAAAAAATTTAGTTTATGTCTCAAATAATTACTTATTGAAGACCATGGTGCGGGATGAATAATCGTGATTGGTTCATGGTGCGGGATGACATTTTAGCCTAATTTATTATATATGTCAGAAACTTAATAGTGAATGTTGTCAACCTAGGAATAAGAGAATAGAGTGACGAGAGTAATGATTCCATCCCACTTCGTATTTTCCGCTTTGCTACGGGCGTAAAGCTTGCTTACCCTTACTTGTTGCAGAAATGTCTGATGGAGAGGAGACCCCCGCGATCATCCGGCGCTTTAAGAACCGCGATGAGAGACCCCAGCACGGGGAGACCAACCGACCGCGCGAGCCTCAGCTCCCCCGGCGCAGATGCCGATTTTGCGCAGTCGCCAGAGCTCGGTGTCCACCACGACAGATGTCCCGGCGCCTGGATTCGGGCCCACCGCCCCTCATGGGTGGCCCGTTAATGTCCTTCCCTCATATTTTGTTTGCTCAAAGACCTTTTAAGCCTGCACCACCAACCTTGCGATCTAAGTCCTCTTCGCCCGGGCAACGCGGGACTGCTTACATTTTTGCTCGCATAATGTAATACCCCGTATTTTCCTAACATTATTATTTTAATAAATATTTTCAAAAAGGGATTATTATTATTATTTTATATAAATCTAACTATTTTGTTATGGGCATTGGGTCAACTTATTTTTTTTTTATTTTACTACTTAAATTCCTAAGCCCAAATGTGATTATTTCGTAATGTTCTGAACCTAACTTTAGCCCAATTCCAAATTAATTATTTTAGCCCAATTTTTTTTGGCCCATTTATAATTCTATAATTTTTCTACCGTAACTATATATATCTGTTTTAACCCATAACAGTCTAACCAGATATTTTCCCTTACCCACCACAAAAATGTGACAAGTGTCACTTTCTATACCACATGTTTTCATCCTTATCTTATAAGATAAGCTTGATCTCCCATATGTCTTTCTCTTCAAGATTTGTCTTCCTTTTCCTTTTGCCTATATATAGAGGGGTTGTGTGGTGAGGAAAAATCAGGAGAAGTGAGGAGAGAAATCATATATGTGTGGGAGAAGAATTGGGCAAGTGAAGTAGAAGAGTTGGTTATAGGTAAGATTTATGTCTATCTAAAATTTATTTTACCCAAATCAAAATATTTAATATGTGCTTATGTGATATTATGTTTAAATGAGGCTTATGTGATATTATGTTTAAATGATTTTGTGAAAATATGAGTACATGTCTTATGAAATTATTTGATGTGAATACATATTGTTTGTTCTTGTGATTGTTAGTGAAATTATTAGATTTATAGAGATTATGATAAAGTAATGAAATTATGATGTTGAAGAGATTTGGTGATGAAATTATTGGTATATGAATTATGAAAAGAAAAATATTGGTATGTGGATATTATGAATATGAAGGTTATAGACATAAGATATGACATTGAATAAGTAATTTTGGGTTATAGATATAAGATATGATATTTTGAAGGATATGGTTATTTATATATTTTGTCCCAAAGGGTGGTGATACTTGGAGGTTTTGAACTATCCTTTATGACTATTATTATTATGATTATGATTATGATGATGAGAGTTGAGATCTCTCTATATGGTTTTGGCCACCGGTTCGTGGATTCGTCCGGTTGGTTTGGATTTAGTTTTGGCCACCGGTTCGTAGATTCGTCCGGTTGGTTTGGTATTAGTTTGGAAGTTGAAATTTTCCATTTGGATCCATTCCTCCTTTATATTTTATATAATAACTATATAGTTTTGGATATATGAAAAGTTTAATCAATTATTTGAAGAATTATCTTTTGGTGGTTATTGTGAGAGTTTGGGTACTCTCTATTTGGTGGTTATTTTGAGAGATTGAGATTATCTCTTTGGTATTTATTTTGAGATAATAATGGAATTATCTTTTGGATGTTTATTTTGAGATAATGGAATTATCTTTTGGATGTTTATTTTGAGATAATGGAATTATCTTTTGGATGTTTATTTTGAGATAATGGAATTATCTTTTGGATGTTTATTTTGAGATATTGGAATTATCTATTTGATAATTATTTTGAGATATTGGAGTTATTACTTTGGTATTTATTTTGAGATAATAATGGAATTATCTTTTGGATGTTTATTTTGAGATAATGGAATTATCTTTTGGATGTTTATTTTGAGATATTGGAATTATCTATTTGATAATTATTTTGAGATATTGGAGTTATTCCTTTGGTATTTATTTTAAGAGTTGGAAATCTCTCTATTGGTGAATAAGTTTTGGTTTAAAGGAATTTTGAGTAGTGATGATATTATGATATATATTGAGGAAATTGTTATATGGAAAAGTTAAGATAAAGATATTATTATTGTAACCCCTCGGTTTTCCGACAAAGTTAAGGTTCGAGAATATATATATTTTTAAGCTATGACATTTATGAGAAGATCTCTCGGTGTTCGAAAGAATTTTTTTTGAGACTAATTATTAATAAGCTGCGATCTACGTACCGGTCACGAACCGTAAAATTTTTTAAGGATGTATATACAATTCGAATTTTCCTAGAGATTTGATTATTAAGTACGATAAGATTAAGCCGGAACCTCTAGTTAGTTCAAGTGAAAATCTAAAACGGATTGTAAGGGGCAAAATTGTTATGGACCTTGTACCTATATTTCACGAGATACCGAAAAATTCCCAATTTTAGTAATTATCGACGGGATTATTTTTAGGATAATTTTGGTGTTAGAATTTTCCCGAATTAAGCTATAATCATCCGACATGGCTAGTTCATTAATTGCATGTCATAAGAGGTATGAGAATGTTGCACTTGTTCCTTAATCTTCAAGCCAAACTAACCATCATCCCCTCTCTCCTACTCCACATTTTCGAAAATCATAAGGGAAAAAGAAGAGAAAGAAAATAGTTTAGTCTTCCACTTGTGATCAAGAACTCCCAAGCATTTCTTCAACTCAAGTGTTCTAAGTGTAGGTAAGACTTTAGACTTTGTTTGGTTAAATCCTTCCTAGAACTTAAGTGTAAACTAATGGTGCATGAAAATGTTGTTATTATGGTGATTTTTTTCTAGGATCTTTGGTGAAGGACTCAAAGGAGGAAACCAACAACTCTTACGGTTTTTAAGATCTTCCAAAGAGGTAAGGAATCCCTTAAGTAGGCTTAGTCACTTGGAAGTGATCAAATGCTCGTAAATTATGTGACTAGGAATTTTTGCATGAAAATTATGTGCTAAGTTTATGGATCTATAAGTTGACTCAAGAAGCTATATTTTGATTTTTGGTAAATTTTAATATGCATGTTCATAGTTATTTTATGCATGTATATGTTGTGTTAGGTCCATATATGCGTATATTTGTGAAAATGGTGGAAGATCGAGTCGTTACAACCCCGATCTTGCGGCCTGAAGTGGGCAGAAACGGATGGACGCGACAGTGGACGCGCGTCCACCACGCGCCCCGTGCGAAATGTTGGTTCGGCGCCTCGGCCGAGAGACTGGACGCGGGCACGGACGCGCGTTCGCTGCGCGTCCGTGGGCGTCCAGTTGCGGAGTGAAATGCCGAACCAGCGGACGCGGCTCGGACGCCTGCGTCCGCTGGTGCGGCCAGCCGCGAGTCCGCGTGACGCGGACTCGTTTTCGACTCGTTTTTGACCAAACTTTTCCCGGGTGTTTTTAATCCCGAGTATTGTGATGTTTTGAAAGCCTATGGGCGACCGAGTAAATTTTTGAAGACTCGAATATTATTTTTGTACATTATATTTATTAACTTGGAGAAAAATTGTGTTTTAAGAAATATTGTCTCTCGTTATTTGGGCTTTCAAAATGGAAGCATCATTAACTAATATGTGTATTTTGGGTGTCACGTTTGAGCAAGTTTGTTTTTTTTGAGTCTTCATGTGAATATAATGAAAGGTGAGATGTCTTGTATGATTAATTCATACTGCAGAGCGAAGTCTATTCGCTGAGTGAATGGTGAGATGTCTTGTATGATTAATTCATACTGCAGAGCGAAGTCTATTCGCTGAGTGAATGGCGAGATGTCTTTGTATGATTAATTCATACTGCAGAGCGAAGTCTATTCGCTGAGTGAATGGCGAGATGTCTTTGTATGATTAATTTATACTGCAGAGCGAAGTCTATTCACTGAGAGAATGAGTGGGAATTAAAAATGTCGTGTCCCGAGTAATAATGGGTGTGTTGTGAGTCTCACTTTGAATTAAGTGGAAATTCTCGGAAATGGAAGTGTTATGTGCTGATGTTACTTACATACTGTATTGTACTGTTTTGCTGTAAATATAATTGCAGGAAGAATGCAACCGTTGGGTAACGTTTACATTTTCTGATTATCATGTTGTTTTCGAAACCTTTGTTTACTTTCGAGTGACAATGTATTACCTTACTTAGCCGTCGTGCTAACTACACTTCATTGTGTCCTTTATCAGATGGAATCTAGCATAGGTTCCTGTAGCCCACCGGACTCAGACCCTTCTGAGTTCTAGTTCCCCGTGTATGACTACGACGATTATGCACAGTATCTACTAGACGGAGATCCCTACGCCCCGGGCTACGCACCTTATCCGCCTACACTGACTTGTACTCCAGAGTCCACTCTCACTCCTGTCTCATCGAAGGTACCGGAGTGGTCCCCTGTTCCCGTTGAGCCAATGTGTCCCTTTGACGCCCTTTAAGCCAGCTATGGGTTCTACCCCATAGAGATTCTATCCGGCAGCAACCCTCTAGAGTTCGTGGTCCATTACCCGTACCCGTGGGATCCGAGTCCCCCTGATTACCATGACGAGTGGATGATGTACATGAACACGTGTCGGTTTCTGGACCACATTATGTGGTTCGAGGGGGAGTGGCACGTTGTCTGGGGCACCTACACGGGCCCAGTGTACCACTCATTAGACTAGTTAGCGTCTAGAGTGGGAGTTCAGTCAGTGTTTTTGTGTACATATATCTTTTGTAGCGGTGCTAACTCTAGAATGACTTTCTAGGCCGGGTCGTACTAAACTCTCCTAATGGGTTGCACTTTTAAACCATAGTCTTTTGGTAGCTTGTTTAGCTACACTTTTCTCTATGCTATGAAACGCATTTTCGTTTTGATGGTTATGTTGATAGAATGCGGTATCCTTATCCTTAGCCTGTGCATCTAGAATGAATCCTATCTGAATATGATCGGGTTTAGCCTAGGTCTGGCGATAACTACTCCGGTTATTCGGTATAGCCGAGTCGGGGTGTTATAAGTTGGTATCAGAGCCCTGTTTCGAGTCAAAATTCTAAGTCAAACTTTTCGTTCGAGTCAGCTCTAGTTCGAGTTAACCCTGTTTCAAAGTCAGCTTAGGTTCGTTAAGACCAATCTAAATCATTGTTACAGTTCGGCGAGTACAAGTTCAGAGCAGAGCTGGAATGGAGGCCGGGTGACATAAGAAGGGGGTATCTCACTTTTTACTCCGCAGAGTCTTATGATTCTGGTCGTTGAATAATATGATCACTATCTGTATTTTCTTGCATGCGTTTACTTAAGCTGTTGTGAGTAAGCATGCTAGCGTAATTGTTGATTATTATTATACTGTGTGGAGACCCTCGCTTAGAGGGTGTGATAAGGGTGAATGTTAGGAAGAACTGTATAGGACTTGAGTGGGTGCTATACTAACTGCCTAACTAGCTAATTCCGAGAAGACTTTTATACCTCGAGTACTAACTTGGGATTATCATCCAGCAAAGATGCCGCCGAGACGGAATGCACCTGCAGGTAACGACAATAACCTCTCTGCGATAGATCGAATGGTTCAGGCCATGGAGAGGATGGCTGAGTTTATGCTAGCTCAGCAAGGTCAAAACCAAAACCAGGGGCAACCGAGAGTGGATTATGCCAAGGCGATAGCCAGCCGACAGCCACCGTACTACGCAGGTGAAAAGGATCCGGTGATTCTGGAAGAATGGATCCGAACCTTCGATAAGTTACTCAACGCAGTGAATTGCCCTACGAACCAACGAGTATCCTGGGCAGTCTATTATCTGACGAAAGCCGCAGACAACTGGTGGGCAACGGTCGGGCCTACTCTCCTGCAAGACCCAGCCTTCGAATGGGAAGAATTCAAGGTGGAGTTGAGGGAACAGTTTTACACTGAGCGTATCAAAGGGATTAAGTGTGAGGAGTTTCTACGATTGAAACAGAAGGGAGCGACCGTTCAGGAATACTATGATCAGTATGTTGAGCTGATGCGATTTACCCAAGAAATCGTACCGGACGAGGCAAGTAAGGCGAGAAGATTTGTTCGGGGATTGGACTGGAGTATAAGGGGAATGATCGCACCTTTCATGTGCTCTACCTTGAAAGAGGCGTATGACCGAGCTTCGGATCATTATCAAGTATACCTGGACCAGCAGGAAGCCTACGACCGAAATAAGAGGAAAGCTGAAGACAAGTCTCGGAAGTTTCCGACAGGAAACAAGAAGGCCAATCAGGGCAGCCTCAACCCAGTGCAAGGAAGAGGAGGATTTAATCAGGGGAACCGTTCTGCTTGCCCGAGATGTGGGAGGGACCACCCCGGAGTAAACTGTCAAGGGATAAAAATCCAATGTTACAGGTGTGGTCTTTTTGGGCACAAAGCTGCTTAGTGCCGAAATCAAGAAGACAGTCCCCAAAAGCCCCTGCAGAATGTGAATCAGGGACGGAGATTCAATGGGAATGCCGGCTGGAATTCCGCAGGAGCAGAAGGCAAGAGGACCAACTTCCAATCTGGGAATTCGGCGAACGCCATGCCTGGTTCCAATCACAAGGGAAAGCAGGTGATGGGGGAAAGCAGCGGAGAGAAACAAGGCAGGATTTACGTCGTCAATAGCGCTCAGGCTCAGGCTAGCGACGCCGTAACTGGTACATTCCCCATAAACTCAGTACTTGGATTAGTCCTATTTGATACTGGGGCTACCAATTCATTTATATCCTCTGCGTTCGCTGATAAACTAAAGTTAAGGCCTACGGCTAAGTTAGATCTCAATGTCAAAACGGCTTCGGGAGTAGTGATATCCTGTGAGGATGGTTATGACAACGTTGCAATAGAAATAGCGGGATTTAACTGTCCTGGAAATCTTATTCGTTTTGAACTTGAAGGCATCGACGTAGTGCTCGGGATGGATTGGTTGGATAAGTACAAAGCTCAAATCGTGTGTAATGAGCGAAAAATTGTACTGCAAGGACCAAAGGGGAGAAGAATATCCTACCGAGGAATTGGCAAGCAACCCGAGTCACGGTTGTTGACGATGCAGAAATTAAAGAAGTGTGTTCGCCAGGGATGCGAAGCATATCTCTGCTTGGTGCAAGACGCCGAAGTAGAAGAGCTCGAGATGGATCGAATTCCAATAGTACGCGAATTCCCTGACGTATTCCCCGACGATCTCACCGAGATGCCACCAGAAAGGGAGGTGAAATTCACCATCGATCTTGTACCAGGAACCCCACCTATCTCAAAGGCGCCTTATCAAATGGCACCCAAAGAGATGGAGGAATTGAAGGCACAATTGGAAGAGTTGCTGGAAAAGGGATTTATTAGACCAAGCGTATCACCTTGGGGCGCACCAGTGTTGTTCGTGAAGAAGAAAGATGGGAGCCTTAGACTGTGCATTGACTATAGGGAACTCAATCGAGTCACAGTAAAGAACAAATACCCGTTGCCCAGGATCGATGATCTATTTGATCAGTTGAAAGGAGCGGGTGTATTCTCGAAGATTGACCTATGGTCAGGGTATCACCAAGTGCGAGTAGCGAAAGAAGATGTGCCTAAAACGGCGTTCCGAACGAGATACGGACACTACGAGTTCACAGTCATGCCATTCGGAGTGACTAACGCCCCGGGAACCTTTATGGATTTGATGAACCGAATTTTCCTTCCGTACTTGGATAAATTCGTCGTCGCTTTCATAGATGACATCTTAGTCTACTCTAAGACCATGAAGGAACACGAGGAACACCTCAGAACAGTGTTACGGACACTGAGGGAAAGAAAACTTTTCGCAAAACTTTCAAAGTGCGAATTTTGGAAAAGAGAAGTTGCATTTCTCGGTCACGTTATCACCGAGGAAGGAATAAGGGTGGATCCAGCCAAGATACGAGCGGTAATCGAATGGGAAGCGCCCAAGTCAGTTACAGAGATCCGCAGTTTCTTAGGTTTGGCGGGCTATCACCGAAGGTTTGTCCAAGACTTCTCAAAGATAGCAAGACCACTGACGAACTTGCTCAAAAAGACAACCAAGTATAGTTGGAACGAAGAATGCGAGCAGGCATTCCAAGAGCTTAAGAAGAGGTTGACCACCGCTCCAGTGTTAACTCTACCCGTTGGAACAGAAGGTTATGAGTTGTACACCGATGCGTCTCACAAAGGACTAGNAGGAAGAGGAGGATTTAATCAGGGGAACCGTTCTGCTTGCCCGAGATGTGGGAGGGACCACCCCGGAGTAAACTGTCAAGGGATAAAAATCCAATGTTACAGGTGTGGTCTTTTTGGGCACAAAGCTGCTTAGTGCCGAAATCAAGAAGACAGTCCCCAAAAGCCCCTGCAGAATGTGAATCAGGGACGGAGATTCAATGGGAATGCCGGCTGGAATTCCGCAGGAGCAGAAGGCAAGAGGACCAACTTCCAATCTGGGAATTCGGCGAACGCCATGCCTGGTTCCAATCACAAGGGAAAGCAGGTGATGGGGGAAAGCAGCGGAGAGAAACAAGGCAGGATTTACGTCGTCAATAGCGCTCAGGCTCAGGCTAGCGACGCCGTAACTGGTACATTCCCCATAAACTCAGTACTTGGATTAGTCCTATTTGATACTGGGGCTACCAATTCATTTATATCCTCTGCGTTCGCTGATAAACTAAAGTTAAGGCCTACGGCTAAGTTAGATCTCAATGTCAAAACGGCTTCGGGAGTAGTGATATCCTGTGAGGATGGTTATGACAACGTTGCAATAGAAATAGCGGGATTTAACTGTCCTGGAAATCTTATTCGTTTTGAACTTGAAGGCATCGACGTAGTGCTCGGGATGGATTGGTTGGATAAGTACAAAGCTCAAATCGTGTGTAATGAGCGAAAAATTGTACTGCAAGGACCAAAGGGGAGAAGAATATCCTACCGAGGAATTGGCAAGCAACCCGAGTCACGGTTGTTGACGATGCAGAAATTAAAGAAGTGTGTTCGCCAGGGATGCGAAGCATATCTCTGCTTGGTGCAAGACGCCGAAGTAGAAGAGCTCGAGATGGATCGAATTCCAATAGTACGCGAATTCCCTGACGTATTCCCCGACGATCTCACCGAGATGCCACCAGAAAGGGAGGTGAAATTCACCATCGATCTTGTACCAGGAACCCCACCTATCTCAAAGGCGCCTTATCAAATGGCACCCAAAGAGATGGAGGAATTGAAGGCACAATTGGAAGAGTTGCTGGAAAAGGGATTTATTAGACCAAGCGTATCACCTTGGGGCGCACCAGTGTTGTTCGTGAAGAAGAAAGATGGGAGCCTTAGACTGTGCATTGACTATAGGGAACTCAATCGAGTCACAGTAAAGAACAAATACCCGTTGCCCAGGATCGATGATCTATTTGATCAGTTGAAAGGAGCGGGTGTATTCTCGAAGATTGACCTATGGTCAGGGTATCACCAAGTGCGAGTAGCGAAAGAAGATGTGCCTAAAACGGCGTTCCGAACGAGATACGGACACTACGAGTTCACAGTCATGCCATTCGGAGTGACTAACGCCCCGGGAACCTTTATGGATTTGATGAACCGAATTTTCCTTCCGTACTTGGATAAATTCGTCGTCGCTTTCATAGATGACATCTTAGTCTACTCTAAGACCATGAAGGAACACGAGGAACACCTCAGAACAGTGTTACGGACACTGAGGGAAAGAAAACTTTTCGCAAAACTTTCAAAGTGCGAATTTTGGAAAAGAGAAGTTGCATTTCTCGGTCACGTTATCACCGAGGAAGGAATAAGGGTGGATCCAGCCAAGATACGAGCGGTAATCGAATGGGAAGCGCCCAAGTCAGTTACAGAGATCCGCAGTTTCTTAGGTTTGGCGGGCTATCACCGAAGGTTTGTCCAAGACTTCTCAAAGATAGCAAGACCACTGACGAACTTGCTCAAAAAGACAACCAAGTATAGTTGGAACGAAGAATGCGAGCAGGCATTCCAAGAGCTTAAGAAGAGGTTGACCACCGCTCCAGTGTTAACTCTACCCGTTGGAACAGAAGGTTATGAGTTGTACACCGATGCGTCTCACAAAGGACTAGNCCATGCCTGGTTCCAATCACAAGGGAAAGCAGGTGATGGGGGAAAGCAGCGGAGAGAAACAAGGCAGGATTTACGTCGTCAATAGCGCTCAGGCTCAGGCTAGCGACGCCGTAACTGGTACATTCCCCATAAACTCAGTACTTGGATTAGTCCTATTTGATACTGGGGCTACCAATTCATTTATATCCTCTGCGTTCGCTGATAAACTAAAGTTAAGGCCTACGGCTAAGTTAGATCTCAATGTCAAAACGGCTTCGGGAGTAGTGATATCCTGTGAGGATGGTTATGACAACGTTGCAATAGAAATAGCGGGATTTAACTGTCCTGGAAATCTTATTCGTTTTGAACTTGAAGGCATCGACGTAGTGCTCGGGATGGATTGGTTGGATAAGTACAAAGCTCAAATCGTGTGTAATGAGCGAAAAATTGTACTGCAAGGACCAAAGGGGAGAAGAATATCCTACCGAGGAATTGGCAAGCAACCCGAGTCACGGTTGTTGACGATGCAGAAATTAAAGAAGTGTGTTCGCCAGGGATGCGAAGCATATCTCTGCTTGGTGCAAGACGCCGAAGTAGAAGAGCTCGAGATGGATCGAATTCCAATAGTACGCGAATTCCCTGACGTATTCCCCGACGATCTCACCGAGATGCCACCAGAAAGGGAGGTGAAATTCACCATCGATCTTGTACCAGGAACCCCACCTATCTCAAAGGCGCCTTATCAAATGGCACCCAAAGAGATGGAGGAATTGAAGGCACAATTGGAAGAGTTGCTGGAAAAGGGATTTATTAGACCAAGCGTATCACCTTGGGGCGCACCAGTGTTGTTCGTGAAGAAGAAAGATGGGAGCCTTAGACTGTGCATTGACTATAGGGAACTCAATCGAGTCACAGTAAAGAACAAATACCCGTTGCCCAGGATCGATGATCTATTTGATCAGTTGAAAGGAGCGGGTGTATTCTCGAAGATTGACCTATGGTCAGGGTATCACCAAGTGCGAGTAGCGAAAGAAGATGTGCCTAAAACGGCGTTCCGAACGAGATACGGACACTACGAGTTCACAGTCATGCCATTCGGAGTGACTAACGCCCCGGGAACCTTT
Source organism: Ipomoea triloba (assembly GCF_003576645.1). Lineage (NCBI taxonomy): Eukaryota > Viridiplantae > Streptophyta > Magnoliopsida > Solanales > Convolvulaceae > Ipomoea > Ipomoea triloba. The sequence goes on from NC_044916.1 coordinate 5,605,303, forward strand.
ATGGATTTGATGAACCGAATTTTCCTTCCGTACTTGGATAAATTCGTCGTCGCTTTCATAGATGACATCTTAGTCTACTCTAAGACCATGAAGGAACACGAGGAACACCTCAGAACAGTGTTACGGACACTGAGGGAAAGAAAACTTTTCGCAAAACTTTCAAAGTGCGAATTTTGGAAAAGAGAAGTTGCATTTCTCGGTCACGTTATCACCGAGGAAGGAATAAGGGTGGATCCAGCCAAGATACGAGCGGTAATCGAATGGGAAGCGCCCAAGTCAGTTACAGAGATCCGCAGTTTCTTAGGTTTGGCGGGCTATCACCGAAGGTTTGTCCAAGACTTCTCAAAGATAGCAAGACCACTGACGAACTTGCTCAAAAAGACAACCAAGTATAGTTGGAACGAAGAATGCGAGCAGGCATTCCAAGAGCTTAAGAAGAGGTTGACCACCGCTCCAGTGTTAACTCTACCCGTTGGAACAGAAGGTTATGAGTTGTACACCGATGCGNGCCCCGGGCTACGCACCTTATCCGCCTACACTGACTTGTACTCCAGAGTCCACTCTCACTCCTGTCTCATCGAAGGTACCGGAGTGGTCCCCTGTTCCCGTTGAGCCAATGTGTCCCTTTGACGCCCTTCAAGCCAGGTATGGGTTCTACTCCATAGAGATTCTATCCGGCAGCAACCCTCTAGAGTTCGTGGTCCATTACCCGTACCCGTGGGATCCGAGTCCCCCGGATTACCATGACGAGTGGATGATGTACATGAACACGTGTCGGTTTCTGGACCACATTATGTGGTTCGAGGGGGAGTGGCACGTTGTCTGGGGCACCTACACGGGCCCAGTGTACCACTCATTAGACTAGTTAGCGTCTAGAGTGGGAGTTCAGTCAGTGTTTTTGTGTACATATATCTTTTGTAACGGTGCTAACTCTAGAATGACTGTCTAGGCCGGGTCGTACTAAACTCTCCTAATGCACTTTTAAACCATAGTCTTTTGGTAGCTTGTTTAGCTACACTTTTCTCTATGCTATGAAACGCATTTTCGTTTTGATGGTTATGTTGATAGAATGCGGTATCCTTATCCTTAGCCTGTGCATCTAGAATGAATCCTATCTGAATATGATCGGGTTTAGCCTAGGTGTGGCGGTAACTACTCCGGTTATTCGGTATAGCCGAGTCGGGGTGTTACAATTATGATATGTATTGCACATATACAACTAAAATCCCCAACTGTATATAAGCAATTGAAAAAAATCCTAGATTATACGTAGTATTTGACAAATTGACAAAGATAAAACCTCTTAAGAGAAGGATGATCGGTGATATTGCCAGCCTTTTAACGCCGCCCTCGAATTTGCCTGCTGCTAAAACTTGACGACATCTTCTTCTTGAAGTTGAGACTTCAAATAAATAAATAAATAAAAGGTCATTAACATAGTATGAAAGTAAACACCTATTTTCTTCCAAAGATGAAGAAGATCAAGCTCTTAAAGTCAAAATAATGGACCAAATAGGAAATCGCAATGGACATATGTTGAATTGAATCTTGAGAGATTATATAGCTAGGTTTGCATTTCTTATTAACAGAGTATAATATAAATTTAAAATTCTTTATAGGTAAAATAATAAAGGTAAGCATTTATAGTCTCATATGTGTAGGAAACTATAAAAATACATATCAGTTCAACTTTTAGTATTCCAATGCTAATTTCTAAACACAATTTTAATTACTGATTTAAAAATAATGATAACATAGAGGTTCCTCATAGTACCAGTGCATAATAAAATACATACAATTCTATTACAAACTCCTTATCTCAGAAAGCATATTGATGAGCAAATATATAGTTTTAAATCCATAAAGAATTTAACAACTTCTACCGTTATTGGAAACAAGATGAAACAAAGATCAGTGGACAAATGTATGTTCCCTTATACTTTATTGTTATAAACTACTTAACAGCTCAAATTTCTTAATGCTTAGTTAACTTACAGGTACATAGGCTATTTGGCATGGCCCTTCTTAGTGCAATCTAGGCCTAGAAATATTATATATATATATATATATATATATATATATATATATATATATATATATATTGTGTTCTAGGGGTGATATACTGATATTGTCATCAATGTTGCATCAAGTTGCATAGCTTCATTATTTTTGTCTGGTGACAGGACTGCACATTATATGTTTACAATATCTATATCAATAAATGAAGATTTCACGTGTGTACATCTCGGATTAGCAAATCTAAATGATTAAAAAAATATTAATTTGACCATTTTCCCTAATTTTGTACTGACTCGAATACCGATAGTACTTCAACCACTAACGTTTGTACCTTGAAGTGTTTAATAATGTGTAATATTTTGTTTGGTACATAATACACTAGGGGTGCGCGTTTCGGTCTTCGGTTCAATTTTTTCTGTTTCGGTTTTTCGGTTTTAAAAAAAATTAAACCATTCGGTTTAACATTAGAGTTCGGTTCGGTTTGAAACAGTTCGGTTTCGATTCTGATTTAGTTCGGTTTGGTGTTCGGTTTTGTTTACGACCCCCGAATTTCACCATTTCCTAGGCGACAAGGCGGTCTGGGGGCGCCGTGACGTAACAGGGCGTTGTAATAACTATGCATGAAACATCACATAACCCAAATCCAAATTCTAATATCTAAATATTAAATAGCATAACAAATTAACAATTCAAACAAATTAAAATAAAAAATAAAACTGAAATTAAAATTTCAAAACTAGAATTTAAACTGGAATGAATTTCCACTGGAAATTCAATCCAGTAAACTGGCTCGGATATATATATATATATATATATATATATATATATATATATATATATATATATATATTATTCATAAAAAATATATATTTATTTATTTATTAATTATATATAATATATATTTATATTTAATTAAAAAAACCATTCGGTTCTTCTAAACCATGAACCGATCGATTTTTCGATTCGGTTCGGTTCAGTTCGAGTAGCCCAAACTGTTTTGCCCAGCCCTATAATACACTATTACAATTAATATTTTTTTAAAAATAAACTCTTATTCATTTTTTTTTATACATCAAATACCTTTATCATATATAGTTGTCATCTAATAAATAAAATCATTTTTGATTCATTATAGCATTACAAACAAATTTCAGTATTTATCCGTGCATCGCACGGGACAATACTAGTAGTCTTTAACTAGTTAAATCTGTTAGAAATTATGTGAATAAGTTACACTGTACTCGGAATTCTTTTAGTGTAATTCTTGAAATTTTGAAATTAAACAATACATGTATAAATATGTATAATAAATATAGTGTATTAAAAATATTCAATGAATATGACTTTTTATTGAGGAAATATTATAAACATTTACTCTAATGTCATTAATAATTTTGAAATTAAACAATACATATATAAATATGTATAATAAATATAGTGTATTAAAAATATTCAATGAATATGACTTTTTGTTCAGGAAATATTATAAACATTTACTCTAATGTCATTAACAATTTTGAAATTAAACAATACATGTATAAATCCTATCTATAATAAAGCAAAATCCTTTGGTGAAAATTTTTGGCTCCAATTCCCGCCTACCCAATACGCCGCCGTTTTGAAAACAAACTTTTGGGATGCCTGTATTAATTATCAAATTTATTTTAAATGGCTGAATTGAAAATAAGTCTGTTCGAAATACGAATAAACATCTTTGGGAAACGAAATATTTGTATTAAACATCATGTCTCTATGCAACATCTGAATTAGAATTATTTTTACATTTAATGCTCAATAGTAGGCATCTATTGTGTTCACATTTACTACAAGAAACAAAGCATAATTGCAAGTTTCAGTAACTATATGCATTGAATTACAAATGAATTTTACAATTTTCAAAACTAACATTAATTTAAATTAATAGAGATGAATTTAAAATTCAAAATAAATATTTACACCAACCTATACATTACTTCAACACTATAAATAAGAAGGCAGTATCACACCCAATCTACCAAAATTGTTCCTGCTGGCGGAGTAGTCAGTTTGTCATATTGGAGAGCAATATGAACTCTTTGAGGCTGCAATAGAATGACAAAGTAGAAGCTCCATCGAGACTGCAACTGAAGAATGGAGTGTCATTTTCAGCTATAATAGTAGGTAAGTCTTCCTTCTCTAATTTTGGTGGAATAGTGAATGAATGCATAAACACATATTGTGCACCAACTGTTTGTATAAAATAAAATTTTGCAGAAACAGCCATTCCAATATAAAGTGGTGGAGCAAGCAAATTATTATGGTATAATAAATACAGCTTTTTTAGAGCAAGCAAATTATTATGGTATAATAAATACAGCTTTTTTAACCCAAGCAAATTATTATGGTATAATAAATACAGCTTTTTTAACCCAAGGAAAAGAATAAACAGGTCTAAATACAGCTTTTTTAACCCAAGGAAAAGAATAAACAGGTCCATCCCATTCTAACCACATGAATGGGGCAAGCAATAGTATGGACACACATGCTCAGAATGTAATATAGAAACCCTTTTTAGAATTTCAACAACATACCAAGCATGGCATTGACACTTGAAATGAGCATATTATGATCACAATAGCAAGAAAAACTCTTGCTATTATTAATCAGGCCATCTATGGTCATATTACTAGGAAAGCATTCACAGCAGTGAAACATATTGCAGTACAAAAGGTTCAGTTGCAAGCAATCAAGTTGAAATTTGATAGAGCAGTACAAACAGTCATGAATAGGATTTAATGGATCTGTTATCATTGGCTGCTTGAGGAAGACGGAAATAGATTCAAATAAAGGTATAGTGATAATTTTTTTTGCTACCTTAAGAATACATAAACCAATATAGAGATTCAGAATAAAAACAGTAGAGAAGTAAATCTTGAACTTTAGTTTGTATTCAAATTTATTATTTAATCCAAACTTACAGACAAATATCATGATAATCTCAACAAAGAAAATGCTGTTGCTAAAGTCCATGATTCTGCAGAAGTGTGTGTATCTATATATATATATATATAGATATACATATATATATGCACTTGGGATGAACTTAAAAGCAAGCAAAAGATCATTTTCTATTTGGATGAACTTATATTGGCTTTTGGGATGAACTCAAATTGGCTATTAAATATTTTCATACATATGTATACTGAAAAGGTAAACTCAAAATAAAAAGCTATAGAATTAATTCACCTTATAGATAGGGCGGTGTAAAGGGCAAACAAAAAGATAATCAATGCCTAAGAGTGATCAAAGCATGTTATGTCCCAACTAATTTTTGCAAGTAGTACTTTCAATGGAGCAGACTTCATAGTAAACGCAATATTTAACAAATGTGTGCATAGGATTTCAAAAAAAAAAAAAAACAAATGTGTGCATAGTATTTCCTAATGTAATTTTATGTTATGAATTGTGTATACATATTTTTTTTTTAATTCTTATTCTGTTTGTAGGAATAAGCTTAATTTTCCAAATTAATTTAATAAATTATTTATCTAAAAAATTTCAAATATGTATTCAGGCAAAGAAAGAAGAAAATTTTATACATAAAACAGCAGAGCAGAGAATCCAAATTGCGAAATGGAAAGAAACAGATTTCATATTCTGTATCAAATAGTCTACACATTTAATTACTATTACCAAACCCTAACAAAGAAAGCAATCACTCAGTGGCACAGATCATTCAAATATAAGATATTGCATTTGAATCACTAGCATGAACCTATTACTTTCTGACATTGGAAAAGAAATTTGTTAAACTGGAAGAAGAATAGATAGATGAAACGAAAATTGAAAGGTGAAACCCAAACCGTATTTCTAATTCGTACAAGAATTTTGGACTAATAAAAACACTTACTTTACGATAAAGCGGTTCAAACACACCACATGTTTGATGGATTGCCTCACAGGTATCCTGAGAGATCGGCTTCGAACTCGGAAGGGCCGCAGGTAGATAGCCGTAGGCGCCTAGGGAGGGGAATCGGTTCCGGACAGGCTGCGAGATAGAGAGAGACGATAAGAGCGCGGAGTCAGAGATTCGTAGCTGCTGATGGAGGAGAAGCAGAGCCGCCGAGGCTGTGAGACAGAGAGACGATGATAGAAGTGCGAGGCTGAGAGAGATGGGGTTGGGCGGCACAGAAGATTGGTTGGGGACTGGGGTAGTTTGTTCTGGGTGTGTAATATTTGTATAAAATTTTGTTTTAAAAAATAGGATAAAAATTATTATTTTACATTTAATTGGGTGTAACAATTATTTAGTAATATAATATGTGTTTAATATATATATAGAAATAATTAAATATGATATTTAAACTTTATAATTTGTGATTTTATATTTGTAGTGTTGTTATGGTGTTTTGTTTGTATGTTTTCTTATGAATTTATTATTATATAGTATTATTTTAATTAAATTTTTTATTAAGGTATTATTTTAATTAAATATATATGCTAATAATTATTCATATCAAATCATCATAATTATTCAATGTAAAATTTTCAAATCTCATGTGATAATGTGATATCTTTCTTTTTTTAGTATTAATGACTCTGTTAAGATGCATTATTTGTTTATAACTGTAACCCCGCAATTTTCAACACTTGGATTTATTACAAAATCCCTAATAATACAATACATTGCGGAAGCGTCTAACCAGCAGAAAACTGGGTGTTACCGCCACGCTTAGGTATCTCTCCTATACCCAAACGCTAAGGCTAAACTTACAACCTCAAATAACCATATCAACATCCAAAAGTGTACATATGGAACTAATCCTTCCAGAGTGTCTATTCTAGGATAGATTAGTCTTCAACCTCGACTCCCATCCTATTCAGAGCTCATCGGCCATAGGGGCCCACGCTAGACTGCATCTAATAAAAGACACAATGAAGTGTAGTTAGCACGACGGCTAAATAAGGGAATCCATTGTCACTCGAAAGTAAACAAAGGTTTCGAAAAACATAATATAATACTTTTCATTTCCGAGAATATTCATTTAGTTCAAAAGTGAGAAACACAACGCCCACACTATTGTTCGAGACACCCGACAATTAATCCTCACAACTCCACTCAGCGAATAGACTTCGCTCTGCAGTATGAATAAATCATACAAAATCTCACACTTCAGCGAATAGACTTCGCTCTGCAGTATGAACGAATCATACAAAACCTCACACTTCACTCAGCGAATAGACTTCGCTCTGCAGTATGAATAAATCATACAAAATCTCACACATCACTCAGCGAATAGACTTCGCTCTGCAGTATGAATCAATCATACAGACCCCTCACCATTCACTCAGCGAAGAAACTTCGCTCTGCAGTATAGATTAATCATACAGACTCCCTCACCATTCATTATTATCACACGACTCCATAACCATCACACTTGATCAAATATATTTCCCCAAAATACACACTTTGGTTAGTGTTAGTCTCGTTATGGAAATTCGAGTACAGGAGACACAATAATTTTCAAAACACAAGTACTTTCCGAGTTAATAAATATAATGCACAAAAATAATATTTGGGCCTTCAAAAATTCACCCGGATGCCCGTAGGTTTTCAAAACATCGCAACACTCAGGGTTAGAAACATCGGGGAAAAACCGGGTCAAAAACATGTCGAAAACGAGTCCGCGTCGCGCGGACTCGCGGTTGGCCGCACCAGCGGACGCAGGCGTCCGAGCCGCGTTCGCTGGTTCGGCGTTTCTCGCCGAAACTGGACGCCCACGGACACGCAGCGGACGCGCGTCCGTGCCCGCGTCCACCCAATTTGCCAGAAAATTTCAGTTGGCGCAGTCCGAAAGATTGAGCCGGTAAAAATAGTTCCCGAACTCTTTTTCACTTGAAATTTTTATGGTAGAACCCCAACTTATAGTACTTGATGTCCATAAAAAGTTTTGGTCATTTTGATCCACGAATAAACACAGAAAATTCCCTCTTTGCCCTTGGCAGTGTGCTGTCCAGAATATTTTTCTCTCTGGACCAGTTTTGGAAAAAAATTCGAAAACCGTACTTATACTACTCCGATCCTTACGAAATTTTATATGCAGGTTCTACACTTATAGAACTACATGTCTAAAAAAAATAGGATCAAAATACCTTACCAATTTTTCCCAATAAATCTCGGAAGTTACTGCCAGAATCTATCCTGATTTCTTTTCACTATTTTCACAAGTATAAGCCTATATGGGCATAAATTCAACATATACATGCATAAATTAGCTAAGAACATGTATACAAAAATTACCAAAAATCCAAAGTGTAGTTTCTTAGGCTAACTTGTAGATCCACGAACTTAACACATAATTTCCACGTAAAAATTCCTAGTCATATAATTTACTAGCATTTGTTCACCTCCAAGTGATTGAGCCAACTTAAAGGATTCCTTACCTCGATGGAAGATTTTAAAACCGAAGAAGTTGCTAGATCCTTCCTTTGAGTTCAAAGACCCTAAAAATATCACCATAATAACAATATTTTTCATGCACCAAACATTAACACTTAAGTTCTAGAGATGATTTAATCCAACAAAGTCTAAGGTCTTACCTACACTTAGTCTCTTGGGTTGGAAAAATGCTTGGGAGCTCTTTGATCACAATGGAAGACTAACCAATTTTTCCTTCTTCTTCCACTTGTGTAGTTAGAAAATGGGATGGAGGAGTAGGAGTGAGATGATGATGTGAGTTTATCTTGATAATTAAGCAACAAGTGCAATTGCACCATACCTCTTATGACATAGCATTTAATGATCCAATCTTAGGCTAGGATTTGGTTGCCACTTGTCAATACCCTATGGAGTCTCTAGGAAGATCACAATTTACTTGGCCAGTTTATGGTTAAATCAGATGAAAGCTTGGAGGATTATAACTTAATTCGGGAAAATCCTAACACCAAAATTATCCTAAAAATAATCCCGTCGATAACCACTAAAATTGGGAATTTTTCGGTATTTCGCGAAATATAGGTACGAAGTCCGTAACAAATTTCACTCTTACAGTTCGTCCAAATTTCACTGAACTGAGTCGGAACTTCACGCTTAATCGTATCATGCTTAATAATCCATTCTCTAGGAAAATTCGAACTGTATATACGTCCTTAAAAATTTTACGGTCCGTGACCGGTACGTAGATCGCAGCATTTTTAATAACTAGTCTTACTTATAAAAATTCTTCTGAAGTACCAAGAGATCATCTCATAAATATTATAGCTTAGAAAAGTTTTTCGAACCTTAAACCTTGTCGGAAAAACCGAGGGGTTACAATAACTATATCATGCATGTGGTATCTAATAACATAATAATACTCTGTATATGCTAATAGTATGTTTTGATATTCAATAAAATAACCAATTTAGTATTTCTAAAGAGTTATACATTTTAGAATGATTTTTCATGAGTAATATTTGATTTTATCATTTTAAAAACATTATCAACAATAAAATTACTTAAATTTTATGCCGTGAATCGCACGGGGCAAATACTAGTATCTATAATAAATATAGTGTATTAAAAATATTCAATGAATATGACTTTTTGTTGAGGAAATATTATAAACATTTACTCTAATGTCATTAACTTAAATTTATGACTAAATCAGATTCGGTTGTAAATGAATTGATAATTAATGATGATTTGTTCATTGTACAAGTGTCTAATAACAACACTTTCGTTGCTTTGTTTTTGTTTGGAGTACTACTGATTCTATTATAATGTAATATTTAAAGAACAAAGAGTCAATGCCGCCACATGGGATTCGAACCTGAGACCTCTCATTCGAGAAAGACAAAGTTATGTCACTTAATAACAAGGTCTTTGACATTCTATAAATAAATAAATAAATAAATAAATACACACACACACATATATATATATATATATAGACACACACAACCTAATAGGGTGGTCAAAGATTACAAAAAAATAGAAAAAAGTGAATAGAGAGGGATATATAAGAGTAATAATCAATAATTATGAGCTGCAAATACATAATTATTGTGTTTGTTTTAGGCATTGTTTTACCTTTATTATCGTATGCATGCAATAATACACCTCCACCTCCACCTCCACATACTCTTCCTGAAGGCATTACAGATGAATTTATAGAAGGAGAAGTTCGACAATGTCTTACCAATGATGTTGCTCCTTTTCCTCTCGGCACAAAATGGACTTTTGAAGAGGCGTGTAGATGGTACGCAAATTGTGCATATCGTAGATTTTGTCCATAAATGAATTAGATCAGACCTTCCATCTTCTTCTTATGTGTTGTTCTCTTGCTTAGAATGGTGATAGTCTAAGTACAAGTAAATAATGAGACGTTTTGCCCAATATTGATATTTGACAAAGTAATAAAATCAATTGTTTGATATAGCCTTCTATCTATTTTTTAAAATTTTTTTATTTTATGTATATTAGATCTTTTAATAATCAAATATTGATTTATAATATTATTAGTTTGTTTTAATCCTTTCTAATTTATCATTTTAGATTTTAATTTTGAGAAATAACAAATATTAAAAATTTCTATATTAATACGTTTCAATTATTATTAAGAGTTATTAATTTATTAGAATAATTACAAAAATTAAAAGAAAAAATTAAATACGAAATTAAAAAGAGATATTAATCATGCACGCCATTTCTCAATTATTGAAATTTTCAATCTATATTTCATTATTGTTACCCAATATTTGTTTGTGCTTAGGTGGAATTGACGATTTGGGTTTAACAAATCAAATGTGTATGTGTGTTTTAAGGCACGTTATAATGGTTATCTGGTTCAGAAAGATCTTCTAATTCTCCAAAACCATAGTCTATCATTCAGGGGATATTTCAATTCCTAAATTTTATGTTAATTTTTTGTTGGAACACCACATATTAAAAACCATCCAATCAATCTCAGAAGAAATGATCTTCCAAAAAAGAAGATCAGTTCTTCTCTATCTATATATCTAGATAATTAACATTCTTGATTAACAAATAATAAATTATTCTTATCAATTTTTAAAGAAATAAAGGTTATCGAACTCATGCAAAACTACAATCTAATAATTCAACTCAAACAAATTGTAATTGAGTCTCTGAAAAATTGCAAATCGTGCAATTAATCTAGAAATGAAAAAGTTATAAATAATTTTCTTATCTCTCCATTGAGTTTTCAATATTCTCAATCTGATACTAAAATTGACAAGTTTGGGAGTGTAGTAATTAACTTTAGCTTAGCATCATGTATAGCTTGTGCTATATTTAAACGAAATCGATGCTAAATTTGTCCACATTTGAAGGGAAATATTTGAGTTTAGTGTCTTTTATAACTTAAATCAAGTAACAAACTAGGTAATTTATATGATGGATCAGGGTCCACATAGCAATGTGAACTCTGGATCAAAGCAACATCGTTTTGATCTTTAAATTTTAATCGACTCTCAGTTTCTTGTTTTTTTATGTTTATACACAGTTAATAATATATTTCATGTACAGAATTCATATTCTTCAAGTAGAAAATTACGTAACATAAGACACAGAAACTGACAACGCAAGACATATACACATGTTATATATTTACTTATTATTTGAAAATCTAATTTAGGTTGATAATTTATGTTCTATATGGATAGAATTTCACAACACAATACATAAATTCATTACATAAGACACATTATATGTTGTGTATTACACAACTACTAATCCATTCTAGGTAGAGAAATTCATATAACAACAAAAACTCCAACGCAAGACACATACACATTATACATTTACTTATTTTACACAACTACTAATTTGTTTTAGGTATAGAATTAATATTCTTAAGGTACAGAATTTCATAACACAAAAACACAAAAATGCTAAACACAAGATACATACACATGTTATATATGTAAATTGTGATGGGTACATGGTAATATGGTATAACTATTGGTAGAATTACTACTGTTAACCCAAATGCTACTGTATTTGATTTTTGCGTCCTTAATACCACCGAGGCCACATCTATACAGACGATTGGATGGTATTAAAGTTCTGTCATATTTCATATATATATATATAGGGTCATGTTCAGGTGTGGCCGCGTCCTTACGTGCGGTCGTGCGGTTTACACCACTCAATGTTATTGAGTGATGCATTTCGTAACATTAAGTGGTGCATTTCTTAACATTGAGTAGTGTAAACCGCACGGCTGCACGTAAGGGCGCGGCCGCATTTGAATAAAAATCTATATATATATATATATATATATATATATATATATGAGGATGGATGATCAGTTGGCTCTTCTACGTTCGACTGCTGAGAATCGTTTTGATTCGAGGGATTGGGAGGGTATTTCTAAGTCCAAGAATTGTATCGGAAACATGGGAATCGGATTCAAATTATGAGTCAGAGTATGGATTTTCAAATTTTGATGACGAGGAGTACATGGAGCGCTATGAGTAGAGGGCTAGAGGGCGCAAGAGTAATTGTTATACCATGTATTAGGGTTTATATTGTATTGTGAATTTTGATAAAAAAAAATTTGTACATTCAGTTAACACATTTTGTACCTACAGTTAACCGTTTCTAGTTTGATAATTGCTTACACATAGGTCCCCTATCAGCCAATTTTGACTTATTTGACCACTATTAGTTATTTGACTTGGTTAAAAAATCAATATAAGTATTTCGTTAATAAGATTTTTGTAACTCCAAAATGCTAAAATTCAAAAGGCTAATCAAAGCAGCCTTTTCAATTAGCTTTTTGAAAAAAGAAATTATACCAAACAGCTATCTAATAGCTAATTTATCAAACAACTTTCTACGATCCGCTAATGTTATCAACAAATTATACCTTCTAACCCAAACAGCCAACCCAATCAGACAACATCCATTTACCAAACAGGGCCATAATATGATAGGTACAAGTACAAAAACTGTCAACTGCAGATACAAAATGTGTGAACTATATATACAGAATATAAAAGTTATTTTTAGATAGGTTCCGCAATGCAAGGTAAATTCTAGTCCATAGTATAATTTAGCTCGCAATAAGAGGGTTGAGGACGTGGCCACGCCGTGGTCGGATTGCGTTTCGATATAGGTTTTGATGTTCTTGTTGGTCTGTTCTCGTTTCTTTTTTAGGGCTAGGTTTCATCCTTCCTTTTTTGTATTGCTTGTTTTGATGTTTAAAAAAGTTTGGTTTCTCCTTTCAAAAAAAAAAAAAGTTTGGTTTCTAAATTTTTTTTAAAGCTATATTCTAAAATAGGATTAGTAGAGATTATTGAAAAACTAATTTGAGGTTTTTAATCAACTCCATGTCACATTCATTTTTGTCTACATCTTTATGCTTGCCTACTTTCATTTAATTACCAAAAAGAAAAGATGAAGATGTTGAGTGGTTAATAACGTCATTTGTAATGTCATTTAAATATATTTGTTGACGGAGAATAAAATATAGTAATACCACAATTATGTTAGGACCAACATAGATGTTTTGAAAAAGAATAAAAGGATTAAATTAAAGTTGAATGACACATAAATCTAAAACTAAAAATGAAAGCAACTTAACACTTAGAACTGAATAGTCCAAAATACCCTTTACAGTTGATGGGGGATAGACTAAAGGCTCGGTATTGGAAGGGACGACTAATGACGAAGGAAAAGGAGCTCGGAAGAAGAAATGATGAGGTGGCCTGGGTCGACCAAGGATAAGTCGGTCGGATGGAGGCTATTCAATATACTGCTTTGTGGAGCACGTTCAAAGAAGAGTTTGATAATGAAAAGAATATGCTTGGTGGTTCCTTAGGTGACAAGACAATTGAAGATCTGAGACTAGCTAAGAGTGATTGAACATTGCTATTGAAACAATTAGTTACCATGGGGGAAAGGCTGGGCTAAAGAACTAAGAAGAAGATAAGTCGAACCAGACCGACCTAGAAGAGACGGAGGTAAGAAAGGCGGTGCAAGCAGGGCAGTGCAAGACAAGCAGTTATGGAAGTTTCCTAAAGAGATTGCTGGTGAAAAGGGAGAGATGCGAAAGAGAGGTCAAGATAAGTTAGGAAATAAAGTGCCTAAGGTGTAATAAGGAAAGAATTCCGAAAGTTGTTTAGAAAGTTCCCATTGAAGAAATCCCTCCTAGCTTGTTCAAAGTAGCACGATCTAATTCAAAAATTTCACCCAATTGAGCGCGTCTAGCATATTTTTTCACAGTAGTAGGATCGCTATAATTGACGCCATTGAGTTCACCGCCCTAGAACGCAACAGTTACACCTACTTGTTCAACACTATACTTCGATTCTACCCTTCTAAAAGGAACATCGGCTCTAACAATTCCATCGCCGTCTACTAAAACGACCGGAAATGTTTCAAAAAAAGTAGGCATACGGCGTACAAAAAGTTCACGTCCTTCTTTATCTCTAAAGATAGGGTGTCCTAACCATCCAACTACTATTCCATCCCCGTTATCCATCGAGCCCGCCCTGAATAATCCTCCTTTTGCTGGATTATTGCTGATGTAATCATAAAAAGCTAATTTTTCAGGAATTTTAGACCAGGCTTCTGATAAACTTTGATTTTCTGCTAGCGCAGCACTAACTCTTCGATATATCTCTTGCTGGAAGTACCCCTGATCCCATTGATAACGGGTGGGCCCAAATAATTCGATCGGGGTAGTTGCCGAACCATACCACATAGTTCCGGCAACAACAAAAGCTGCAAAAAAGACAACAGCGATACTACTGGAAAGTACGGTTTCAATATTTCCCATACGCAGTCCTTTGTATAGCCGTTGTGGCGGGCGGACACTAAGATGGAATAGACCCGCTATAGGCCTCGAGAGAGGCATAAGCAATTCATTGTACTCAATGACAATTTATAATACAAAGAGGGCTGAGAAGTCACTCTAGTTTTTCGATAGTGTTAGTCGATTTTCCAGTGTTGTTAGCTTGTTGTTCGACCATTTCATGGGAGATAAAACCAACAACAGTCATTTAAATAATTTAATTGACCGAGAGACAAAAAATTATCATGCCACAATAATATTATGACCAAACGGGATTAATGGCTTATTATGATCATGCCACAATAAGTAGACTAAAACCTATAAATCTAGGACCAAAAAATAGAATTAACTCTATTTTTACTTAAAATGTTTAAAATAGCTCTAGCTAGAGCTTGAGCTAAAACCTCCAAGTCAATAAATTAGAATTCGGTTAGACTTGAGAGGAATTTGAGATTTTTTTTTTATTCAGAACCATGGTTTGAGTTTTGATATTAAGAAATGGGTGTATATTTATTTATAATGATCTTGGACCCTCTAACAAATAAATATAATAAAACTATAAGATTATAATTTAATGGATTATTAGATATCATTGTACTTTAGCCTGCTGGGAAGATATATGTACGTGAGACAGATTTCAATTTCGTACTATAATTACGTTTTACGTACGTTTGATGAGGAATTGTTGTTATGTCGTCATGGAGATACAAAAATATTAATCCTCATGTGATGGATTAGGGTTCACATAATCACATTGCAGTGTGAACCCTACTTAATGCATATGTGTTTTGTGTAGTGATTTTTTGTATCTTGCTTTATGAGATTATGTATCATAAGAATGAATTTTGTACCTGGAACATCATAAAATGGTGAGAATTTTACCAGTTCTTTTGGCATTGTAGATGGGTGTTTTTGAAACATTGACTAAGTGGTCATTTGAGCAAGCTAATGCTATGCTCAAGCAGATTAAATGGATAGAACAAACATACCAATTGTTTAGCTGATGCCATAATTCTACCATTAGAGGAAATTGTGTACAAGAAGAAAATGTTATCACTATGAATAGGAAGAAAATGATGGAGACATATGATTCTGAATTCTAATAGATACTTTATACGTGTCATTTAAAGTGATTTTTTATTTGGGTAGGTACAAATAATAATTACTTAAAGATATAATTAATCAATTTTTTTATGTGACCACTTGACAAAGCTGTCATTATTCAGAAAATGAAGTACATCATCATGTCCCACAACAATTGTGCATAACATAATCAAAAAATTTTAACTAGTATTTTCACTCATTCGTTGCACGTGCGTCACACGTGCGTTACACGTGCGTCACACGTGCGTTGCACAAAATAGATTTATTATAATATTCTAAGAATATTCGGATCGGTATACGATTATATAAATTATAACAATGAATATTATACCATTGATAGTTTTGTACTTTATAATTTGTTTCTATATAATTATTATTAATTATTATAAGTAGTCTTACTCATCATGTAAAAAGAAGACAGAGTCAATAAGACATTTCACCCTAGCTGCCTCAGGTAAATGAGACCGAAACCGATCACAATGTATAATTGTAGCCAAGCCTCCAATAGAGCCTCCAGTACAATAATTATTTAATCATAATTGCTTATGTTACGTTGTGTGTAATTTAAGACAAGAAATGAAAAAATTATTTTCGGACTACCTGCAGTACAGTTTAAAAAAAAACCAAAAACATTAGAAAAAAAATTTAATTTTAAAAATACACAAAATACTACATACATTTTTTAAGCATTCTACATTTCCCTTCCACGCAAATCCTCCACTATTGCGTTGAAAATCCGTGCTCTACGGTAAGTTACAGTATTACTCTGAAATGTTATTAAAGATGAAAACATCCAATATAATGTTGAACATGAAAGTATATTTGTAGATCAGTAGATATATTTTAAAAATTAAATAAAACTTTATCTCAAATATTAAACAAACTTACCATTATTCAACATCTCCTGAAAATGCGGATCCATCACAATAGTGAACAAAGACTCTGTTCCCGCTGCAAAACTCTATAATATTCAATCGATTAAAAGTATAAGTATAATAAATAAAATATAAATATCAAAACACGTAAAATTTCATTGCATTGTATTAATACGAAGATTCCATTTCGAATATTTGGTTAATATGTATTCGAAGTCCATACTAGGATTTGTTTGGGTTGAAATACCTCCGTAAGTTTTGGAACGGTCCAAGCAATCTTGAGAAGTAAAGCACCAACCGCCACCCTTAAAACTGCACAAAAATAAAAAGTCAAAAAAATATTAAAATTGCATCAAGATAAAAACAAATAACATAAAAATTGCATAATCATACACTACAGATATATAGTATAAGTATCTCAAGGAAAATCAACCAGTTATTATTCCCTTCCCCTTCCCCTTCATCGTGATAGTATACGAGAGGACTACCATCTAAACATACTACATTACAATGTTAAAAAGTCATATTCAATTACTAGCTAATATTATGAATTGAAATTGTACAAACTATGAGCATAGATGAAAATTAAATACAAATTATAAAATGGTGAGAATTTTACCCCCTTTTGGCTTTTTACCCCCTTTTGGCTTGAATTAACAGATATTATGGATAATTATATTTCACTATACCTTGTAGAATGGCTCAAAGCCACCTTTCCCAATCTTATTTGTAGCATCCAAGTTATTTATAGCGGCTTTAATTTATGCGAAGGAAAATAGTCCTATTCGTAGATCATGATCTCGTAAATCTGTACAAGAAGAATTATTTTAAAGAAATTTCTAGTGCAAGAACGAATGAGTTTTGGGATTGAACCTGTGTGACACATATTACTACATGAACAAATTGTACGTCACAACGTCCAAGCTTCTTATACAAAATTAGAAAGTAATTAAAATTAAATGGATATATTACACTTTTCAGGTGAGGTCTTCTTTCTTATGTAGATCTTCCACCAAGTAAAACAGAGAATTGTGATAGTAAGAAACAAAGAAAAAGTTATTGCACCAACTATGGTTAATGTTTTTTGCTTTTTGGGAGGCTTAATTGAAGTCTTTTGCTGTTTGGGAGACTTGAATCTATAGAATTGGCTACTATGTAACAAAAATATTAATAAAAACCTAAATATATGAACATGCGCTATTAATTAAAAATATGGAAGCCATAACTAATTTTACCAAATTCCAAAAAAGGGCAGATATTAAAGGTCCATATATTCCTGTTCTTGGGGATGTTGTTGTTCCTTTTCCAGCATACACAAAGCGCAACTCTAGAGTTTTATCTCTTGACAATTGCGTGAAATTCTTTAATCAAGGCTTTATCAACTCCTTAAATAAAATCACTATAATCAAATACACATCATTTAATCATTGAAGTCCTTAATTTAAATTGAAATTTTGATAGTGTTCCTAAAATAAGCTAGTAGCTTAAAATAAGAGCTTATTTTTTAACGCTACATACCTAAGATAGCGTTTCAAAATAAGCTAGGTTACAGATAAACATAGCCAAACAACGCTCATAACACATGTCTACCTAAACTTTGAAATGATCTATTATCTCCAATAACTATCTCTGCAAAATGAAGTTTCACAGTATAGTTTTCATTTGCCAAACAACGCTCATAATACGTTACAGATAAAGGAGACAAACGAGTTGTCCTATAGATTTCAGAATCCTTTACATTGATGACATATATATTTGTTTTCGCATAATAATCTGACGTTGAATCTATCGTACCCAAAAAGTACCCTATATTACTAGCTACCCAATTCTCTCTATTGGAAACAAATTTGACAAGGTCAATAGAATCTTTATCAGGTAATATATAGTGTCACCAATCAAAACATTGCTTCCACCACAATTGATGTGAAATGAATACCAATCTGCAGAACAATGAAAAAACAAGCTAGACATCAACCATACTATGATATACATAGTGAAAGTATTGTGATATATATGATATGTTTACCTTTACAGCAATTCTTTAGACACTTCCCGATTTCTATTTGCAAAAGCCAAAAGCGGATCAATTCAGAAATCTTTGGAGACTATATTTGTAACACCCCAATTTTCACATCTTGGATTTATTACAAAATCCCTAATAATACATTGCGGAAGCTTACATCTTATCAGCAGAAAACTGGGTGTTACCGCCACGCTTAAGTATCTCTCCTATACCCAAACGTTAAGGCTAAACTTACATCATCAAACAACCACATCAACCTTCAAGAGTGTACATATGGAACTAATCCTTCCAGGGTGTCTATTCTAGGATAGAGTAGTCTTCAACCTCGACTCCCATCCTATTCAGAGTCCATCGGGCCACAGAGGCCCACGCTAGACTACATCTAATAAAGGACACAATGAAGTGTAGTTAGCGCGACAGCTAAGTAAGGAAATCCATTGTCACTCAAAAGTAAACAAAGGTTTCGAAAAACATAATTTTCAGAAAAACCGTAAGCTTTACCCATAAGTTGCAATCTTCCTGCAACCAGATTAACAACCAAGACAGTACAATACAGTATATAAGTGACATCAGCACATAACACTTCCATTTCCGAGAATTTCATAATTTAACTCAAAGTGAGATTCACAACGCACGCTTTACTGATTAGGACTTATGACCTTTTATTCTGCGATCTAGTTACGGAGTAACTAGATTTTATAATTAGTAAAAACGCTCAATAATTTCATAACTCCTTCTCCTCTCAGCGAATAGACTTCGTTCTGCAGTATGAATTGATCATACAAAAACATTCCAATAACTCTCTCAGCGAATAGACTTCGCTCTGCAGTATGAACAATAACTCTCTCAGCGAATAGACTTCGCTCTGCAGTATGAATTATAACTCTCTCAGCGAATAGACTTCGCTCTGCAGTATGAATTAATCATACAAAAACATCTCGACTTCGCTCTGCAGTATGAATTAATCATACAAAAACATCTCAATAACTCTCTCAGCGAATAGACTTCGCTCTGCAGTATGAATTAATCATACAAAACATCTCAATAACTCTCTCAGCGAATAGACTTCGCTCTGCAGTATGAATTAATCATACAAAAACATCTCTATAACTCTCTCAGCGAATAGACTTCGCTCTGCAGTATGAATTAATCATACAAACCTCGCGTTAATTAATATATTCACATGATGACTCAAAACTATCATGCTTGTTCAATTGTGTTTCCAAAATTCACATATTGGTTAATGATTTTCCACCATGAGAATCCAAGTAACGAGAGTCACATTATTTCTTAAAACACAATTTTTCTCCAAGTTAAGAAATATAATGTACAAAATAATATTCGAGCTTTCAAGAATTTACCCGGTTGCCCGTAGACCTTCCAAACATCATAACACTCGGGATTAAAAACATCGGGGAAAAGTTTGGTCAAAAACGAGTCGAAAACGAGTCCGCGTCGCGCGGACTCGCGGTTGGCCGCACCAGCAGACGCACGGCGGACGCAGGCGTCCGAGCCGCGTCTGCTGGTTCGGCATTTATCGCCGAAACTGGACGCCCACGGACGCGCGTCCGTGCCCGCGTCCGGTCTCTCGGCCGAGGCGCCGAACCATTCTTCCGCAAGGGGCGCGCGTCCACTGTCGCGTCCATCCGATTCTGCCCACTTTGGGCCGCAAGAACGAGGTTGTAACGACCCGATCTTCCACCATTTTCACAAATATAAGCATATATGGACCTAACACAACATATACATGCATAAAATAACTATGAACATGCATATTAAAATTTACCAAAAATCAAAGTATCGACTTTTGAGCCAACTTGTAGATCCATAAACTTAACACTTAATTTTCATGTAAAATTCCTAGTCACATAATTTACTAGCATTTGATCACCTCCAAGTGACTAAGCCTACTTAAGGGATTCCTTACCTCCCAAGAAGATTTTTAAACCGTAGAAAGATGGTGATCTTCTCCTTCAAACTTTTCACCGAAGATCATAAACAAAATCACCATAATAGCCACATTTTCATGAATCCTTAACTTAAACTTATGTTCTAGGAAGGATTCTAGCCATATTAACCGAATAAAACCGAAATCTTACCTATTATGGAAGCACTTGTGTTGAAGAACATGGCTATGGAGTTCTTGGATCCAAGAGGAAGATGACATTTTTCCTTCTCTTTTTCCTTCTCTAATTTTCGAAAATGGGTGTGTGGGAGAGAGAGAGGAAGACTTGGAGTGTAGGCTTAGCTTAGCTTAACCCATACACTTCCCATTAATTAATTATTTAATTACCATGTGGCAAATAGGGATGCCACTTGTCACAATCTTATGGTGTGCCTTGTAGAGCAAGACTCCTTTGCCAGTTAGGGATTAAATCAGATAAAAGTTCGGAGGAATATAACTTAATTCGGGAAAATTTCAATACCAAAATTATTCTAAAAATAATCACGTCAATAACCGCTAAAATTGGGAATTTTTCGGTATCTCGCGAAATATAGGTACGAAGTCCGTAACAAATTTCACTCTTACAGTTCGTCTAATCTTCACTGAACTGAGTAGGAAGTTCACGCTTAATCGTATTATGCTTAATGATCCATTCTCTAGGAAAATTCGGATGGTATATACGTCCTTAAAAATTTTACGGTTCATGACCGGTACGTAGATCGCAGCTTGTTAATAACTAGTCCCACTTATAAAAATCCTTCTGAAGTACCGAGAGATCATCTCATAAAAAAAAAAATATTTTCGAACATTAACTTTGTCGGAAAAACCGAGGGGTTACAATATTACATTATTAGTCTCATTTTCTCCTCCTCATTATAGGATATGTTATAGGAAATCTTGGTTACATATTCATGGTTTGTTAGAGGATATATGTTAAAACTTACTCATTTTCTATTCCTCCTTAAGCGGCATTGTAGTGGAGTGTTCTTGAAACATTGATTGAGTAAGCCAATGTAATGCTCAAGCAGATCAATATATGGGTAGAACAAGCATATCAACTATTTAGCTGATGTTGTTTAAAAAAAAACAAAAAAAAAAAAAAAAACTATTTAGGGGATGCCATTCTACAATTAAAGGAAATGTGAACAAGAATGACATCTTTATTTTCTCTCTCTCATCATAAAAAAAAACATATATCTCAGCTAGCTGTAAAATAACAACAATAAAGCTTTTGTTTCTTTTTATGATATTAATTAGCTATGATAATAGTTTAATTCAATTTGGCTAGTAAAATTAAGAATATATAATTAATAATAGTTTTCTTTTTTAAGCTGAATGATGAGAGAAACTTACTATTATTATTGGAAGGTGCGCATCCTATCAGACTAGTCAGCAAAGGAGGATCCATATAATAAAAACGGATGAGGAATTGTATACACTCAAGAATTAAGCTGTTAGTTTTTCTATATGTGTGTGTACATATAAATGTCACATCTTAATAATACAATGCCAAACTCCGACATGTTTTTGAACTTAAACAATTAAATATTCTAATTTTTTTTTTTTTATTAACGTCTCCAAAAAAACACGAACTTTAAATTATACTCATTTTTTTTTTTTTTTTATCAAGAAAGAAATTTTATTGAAAAATTATTCTCGGGGTCAAGAAACCCCGCCAGTCGTACAAGAGAAATGTGAGAACAGAGGGTGGTAAGGAGTTGAGGGTGAAAAAAAGAGAGGGAGCTAGTAGAGAGCAACCAAAGTTAGCTAAAGAGTCTGCAACCATGTTTGTTTCTCGATAGGAGTGAGCGACTGAAGCTGACCAAGAAGAGAGCAATTGACGGATATTGGTAACAGATTGACGGACCTTCCATGGAATCGGAGCATCATTATGAAGGATAAGATGGACTAGAACCGATGAATCAATCTCAATGAGAGTTGGTTTTCGTGCAACCAAATCACACCATCTCATGGCGAAGTCGAGAGCAAGTGCTTCGGCTTCCAGCGCAGAAGTAGCTGAAAGGGGAAAGGATAAAGCAGCAACAATGGCACCATTAGAGTTGCGAAGGACAGCGCCACCTCCACATGAGACCGAGGAGAAGGCGGCATCGGAGTTGAGCTTCAATCTGCCAGAGGGAGGGTGATGCCATTTAATCCAGAGAGTCCTCTTTGGTTTTGGTGCAGTGAAAAAAGCCACCAAGCCAACGTCAATAAGTCTTCGGTCAGAGGATTTAGTGGACTGAAAGGGATGAGCAATGGAGAGATCAAAACATTCTTTTTTCACTTCTTGAATAATTCTATCATGGGAGAAACGTCCCCCATCATGAATCAAAGTATTATATTTCTTCCATAAGATCCATAGAATGAAACAGGGCATTAAATCTCGGAATGTAGCTGTAACATTGCTCCAGCCTGTTTCAGATCTTGTCGGTGGATCTGCTAACCACCAGACATGGCAAGCAGATCGTACTG
This sequence comes from Ipomoea triloba, assembly GCF_003576645.1. NCBI lineage: Eukaryota > Viridiplantae > Streptophyta > Magnoliopsida > Solanales > Convolvulaceae > Ipomoea > Ipomoea triloba. Next base: position 5,628,523 of record NC_044916.1, read on the forward strand.
AGGAGACTAGTGTAAAATTAATATCCAGAAGTGCTGCATAGTGGTTCCAGATTTTCAAACTGCATGAACAGCTCCACATACAGTGTTCAAGGGAAGCACTCTCGTTCTAGCAGAAAGGGCACACTGATGGTTGGTGGAAACCAAAATTTTGAAGACGATCAGGGAAGGGGAGATGGCGATGAAGTAGTCTCCACATGAACACTGAAATTTTTTTTGGAATATTTTTTGACCAGATGTGTGTTGAGGACAAGGTGATGCATCTTGTAGGTCGAAAAAGATTGTAAGCTGTCTTAAAGGTGAAAGCTCCTGAGGAAGAAGGTTTCCAGATTATTTCATTTGCAAGAACAGTTGTGTTGTCATCTACTGTAGAGGAAACTGATTTCATGCGGCGCCAAGTGATTGAGTCAGAATATCTGGATGGTATGTTCGGGTTTGGGTGCAGGGCTCTCATATAATCGCTCCACAATGAACCACCTTTTCTGTATAAAAACCATAATTTTGCAGCAAAGGTAGATTGTAGTGCCGACAAAGATTTAAATCCCAGTCCTCCTTCAGTTTCTGGGAAGCAGAGTTTGGACCAGGAAGCCCAGTGTCGTTTGTTGCGTCCATTGTGAGAACCCCAATAAAAGTTGGCCATTCTTTGTTCAATAGAATGGATTGTTCCTTTAGGGAGTTGAATGGAAGCCAAGGAGTAGAGCGATATCGATGATAGAACATGTTTTATAAGAGTGATTCTGCCGCCAGGAGAAAGAAGCTTTCTTTGCCAGCCTTGCAAACGCTTGTCGATCCCATCAAGAATATATTGATAGTAGCTGCATCTATTTCTTCCTTTGAATAAATTTATTCCAAGGTATTTGAAAGGGGTAGAGGATCTTTGCATACCCAACTCGCGAGAGATTGTGTTAATTCTGGTAGCAGGGGCAAAAATAGAAGTAACAAAGAAACTCTTGGAGAAGTTAATTTTCTGCCCTGATGCATGTTCATATCCTTGAAGGGTGGATTTCAAATTCTGTAAGGATTTGCGGCTACCATTTGCAAAAATTAGGATATCGTCTGCGAAGGCCAAATGAGAAATGATCGGACAAGCCAGAGAGGAACTCTTGTACGGTTGAATAATGTTGGTTCCGATCTTTCTGACTAAAGCTCTTGATAGACCTTCTGATGTCAAAATGAACAGCAATGGTGATAGAGGGTCACCTTGTTTAACTCCTCTTGAAGGTTGGAAGAAACCGCTACTCACTCCATTGACGAGAATTGAAAAACGTGTGGCAGCGAGATTATTCATAATCAAATTGACAAAGGTAGGAGAGAAACCAAATTTGAGCAGAAGAGCACGCAGGAAAGGCCATGCAACACGGTCAAAAGCTTTCATCATATCAAGTTTGATTGCTACATTACAACCGCGACATCTTTTGTTGATTGATTGAATCAGTTCCATAGCCAGAAGAATATTATCCTGAATTGATCTTCCTTTAACAAAACCAGCTTGTTCTTGAGAAATTAGTTTTGGGAGAAAGCTGCGCAAACGTGTTGCTATGATGCGCGTGAAGATCTTGCTTACAAAGGTGCAGAGAGAGATTGGTCGGAAATCAGCAAAGGTCTCGGGGTTTGAGTTCTTCGGAATGAGGACAATTTGTGTACTGGAGATTGCTTGGGGTATTGGTACACCTGCAAAAAATTCTAGAACAGCTTTATAAACATCCGTTTTGATTATATCCCAGCAGCATCTAAAGAAGAATCCTGAAAAACCATCTGGACCAGCAGTGCTATCTGGGTCTAATCCCCAAATGGCAGTTTTGACTTCTTCGAGAGTGACAATCGAGTTAAGAGAATGGTTGTCGTCTGCAGAGAGAAGCGGAGGGATAAAATCCAGAAGATCATTCATATCTGTGCATTCTTCTGCTTTAAATAAGCTCGAAAAAAATTTTACTGCCTCAGATTGGATTTCATGTTGCTCCGTAAGGATGATTCCTTCTGAGTTTCGTACTCCACAGATGCGTTGTCTACGGATTCTGTCTTTCACCGTAGTGTGAAAGAAAGCTGTATTTGCATCTCCTTCTCGAAGCCATTTTACACGAGCTTTTTGCTTCCAGAAAATTTCCTCTTGCTTTAAAGCCAGAAGGAGAAAAGCTTTTTCCCGACTGAGAGTTTCTCGTCTAGTCTCGTTTGGTTCTTCATCAAATCGAAGCTGAGCTTCAGAGACTGCTTCTTCAGCGGCCTTGATTTTATCAAAAATATTGCCGAAGGTCGACCAGTTCCATTCACGTAGCTTCATTTTGAGTTTTTTTAGTTTGAGTGTAAGAGCCTTCATTCCTTCTCCAATAACCGGTTCCTGCCAGATATTTCGCACAAGATCAAAAAAATCTTTATGGGTGGTCCACATCTTCTGAAACCTGAATTGTTTTGGGACCATCAGTTTAGCATTTGTTCCTGAGAAGATGATCGGTGAGTGGTCTGAAGTTGTTCTATTGAGAAGGACTCCCGTGACTCCCGAGAATAGATCTCGAAAATCTATATTGAAGAGAAAACGATCCAATCTTTTCCAAACATGACCCGCTGATCGGGTACCTGTCCATGTGAATAGACCTCCAAGAGTAGAGAGATCTAGAAGAGAGTGGGATGATATAAAAGATGAGAAGTCAGCTAGAGAATTTAAATCTGGAATTGCATTTCCCCTATATTCCGCCATATCAGCAATGACATTGAAGTCTCCTCCAATGAGAGTTGGATTTGGCAATGATAGAATGTTACTTAGTTGGATCCAGAGTTGCTGTCTTTCACCTCTGCTGTGTTTAGCATAGACTGCAACAAAGTCAAAATTGAAATTCCATGGTAAATAACACAAACGGCAGTGGATAAATTGATCGGAATCCGTGATAACATCAAGATGAAAAAGGTCCAGCCAAAAAAGCCAGAGTTTGCATTTTGTAGAACAGAAGAAGGAGTTAAAGTTAAGGTTCCTTGCATAATCTTCAGCCTGAGCCGAAGAGAGAAAGGGTTCAGAGACAGCAAGAAGAGCAAGATTTTCACGTCTCACAATTCTACGGAGTCTTCGACGTGAAGAGAGAAGACCCCTGACATTCCAGAACATAATCTTCATTTCCAACGGTGAGGGAAAGAAACTCTCGAGAGGGATCCAGTAGCCAGACGAGTTGAGACCGAAGGAGTGCTTGAGGAGTAGTCTTTCCGAGGGCGACTTTTTTTTCCTGAGACCTGAACAAAACCACCAAATTTCTTCGAGAGTTTCTTTGAAAGGAGAATGCTATCCTTCTTCCAAGAGATGATCAAGGCATTAGGGATCGGTCTGGTGTCTTTAGTTTCATCGCCATCAGACCAGTGACCAGGTGATAAATTCATAAAGTTATTATGAAGCTGTTGAATACTGTGGTCGTCAATAAGAACTGAGCCTATGGTATTGTGGTCTGGAAGAGAAGGTTCGAGGTTCGGAATTGTTGGGTTTAGTTGGTTGTTTAGAGGAGGTTCTTCAGGATTAGTTTGTGTGGCTTCAGGATCTTTTTGAACAAGTTTTGAAGATTGAGGGGGATCAGAGTCTTCGGTCATTGGAACAATAACAGAGATTTGTGGGTCTTTCTTTTTCCAACTTTTCTGAGGAGGTTCAATAAAAGGGGGAGGGTGGCGGGGTATGTTCATCGAGAGGGTCTGTTCAGAGCTTTGGTGGTTGGGTTGAGAAGTTTGTGCTTGAATATGTTTGTGGCACTCGGCTTTCATATGGCCAAATTTTTTGCAATCAAGACAATAATCTGGAATGAATTCATAAATAATAGGTTGGGAAAAACCTCCATAGGATCCATTATTTATCCATATTAGATCTGGCCTTTGTTTTGAGACATCCAGCTCCACGCAGATCCTTGCAACAGAGGGGCGGTTGTGAGACAGAGTAGACGAATCAACTTTAAGAGGTTTGCCTATCAGATTTGCAATGGAGAAAACTGCTCTTTTATCTTGGAGATGAGCAGGGAGACCTTCTAAAGCAATCCAGACGGGGACGATTGGGGATTCGACATCAGGGCGGAAATCCGGCGACCATTTGAAGACTTTCATTAGGAAACCATTGATCATCCAAGATTTGCGAAGCCAACATCTTTGGAAGTCTTCTTCTCGGTCGAAGTTAAGAAGGAGGTGTTTCTGATCTATGAGACCAATCGTGTAGACTCCTCCAAAACCTATAGTTTCAAAAGCTTTGCGGAAAACTGCAATGGATGGTCGACCTTGGGGAAATTTTCCAATCAGAGCAAATTTGTAGCGAAGAGCAAAAAGCTCGACTTCTGCATCCGAAAAAGAGATTGCTGGGAGACCTTTGAATCTCTCTGTAGGCTTGATTGTGAAAGGATCAGTGGAGTTGATGGAGAGAATATCAGCGAAAGATTTGGCCAGGGTGGGGGTTGGGAAGACCCCCTGCGGCGCTGTCATGGAGGGATGCAGCACGAGAGAAGAAACCCTACTTAGGCGTAGCTTCTGCAATAATTAAATTATACTCATTTAAAGATAAGTTAACAAACAAAAAATTTCCAACATTTTCTATTTCCACAATTTCGTTTTCATCCATATCCTACATTGTTTACAATCAAGCTCAACAAGGAAACGCCGTATTTTCAATTTTTTTTTTATTTGGGTTAGAATTTAAGAATGTGTCGAAAACGCTTTTGAATTTTTTCAGTTCGGTCAAATTTTGTGCCAGAAATGGAGCTGTTATACCATGGACCAGGGTCCATAGGTAGAACTTGGTCCTAAACGACATTAAGTTGTGTATTTTTAGTATTGAAATTATGAATTTTCAGAATGTAAATTGTGTTTCTAAATCAAAAACACATAACAATTGTACTAAATTTTAAAAAGATTAAATTGTGTATTTTAATATTGAAATTGATTGTAATATTTGAAAAGAACTTGTGAATACAAAACAAGGCAATCAATTACATATATGTTAACTTGTGAGCATTTAATATGTAAATTGTGTATGCGTCCACATTGCAATGTGAACTCAGGTCCACAAAATAATTTGCCCAGAAATGCACTTCAGACCAAGTAATTCTACAATCTACATGTGCTCCTAATTCATACCCCCATTTTATGACAATTTATTGTGTGGACCAATGTGGACTCAGGTCCACAAAATAATTTGCCCAGAAATGCTCTTCAGACCAAGTAATTCTACATGTACTCCTAATTCATACTCCCATTTTATGGCAATTTATTGTGTGGACCATAGTCCACATAGCTGTGTAGATCATAAATGCAATATACATTTTTAATATACTTAAAGTAAATTGTTTGTGTACGGAAGGTACATGATTTGATTATATATATATAAAAAAATCATATATTTTCAAATAATGCACTTTATGTATACAAATAATGTACTTTTAGTATATAAAAAATTTACTTTTTATGTATGATTTACAAATGTGTGGACCATGGTCCATGGAATAAAGATTGTCATTTTGTACTCCCTATGATTTGGCATGGATTGCTCAATTTAATAGGGGGCTATGATGTTTATCTATTCATTTTTTCTTCTTCTTCCAATCAAATTTGAACAGAAATAAGAATAAAAAATTGAGAGTAATTATATTAAGATTTTGGGAGTACATCAAGTATTTTTCCTTTAGGAAATGGGCTTTAAAATATTTTTTAATTAAGAGGCCCAAAATTTTTCAAAAAAAATTTAATGAGAAAAGAAATATCATGGAATCATTACCGAAAACTTTGGTAGGTTTTGGAGACAAAACAGAGAAATACTATACTCATGGGATTTTCGCGAAGCATAGATAGACGAGAACTAGTGTTAATTTTTAATTTTGAATTTTTGAAAAGAAGAACATCAAATGTGAATGAAAAAAATCCCATGAATAAAAGAAATATACTTGTAAATTATCAAAATAAAATTATTTCTTTTATAATAATAATAATAATATAATTATTATTATTATTATTATTATTATTATTATTATTATTATTATTAGTACGTCACTATAGGTCATTTTACATGTTAATCGCTAATCTTAAATAACTAATTTTATCGGGCATCTATTATCCGCTAACCGCAAACCCAATTCACTAACATTCACTAACCGTTGATTGCCAAACAAGGTCTATATTCTTTTGTGTGATAACACCTCTAATACTCATGTGAATGGGTGGTGATCAAACTAGTTAGTAGGACATTAATTTTATAAGTGTTTAAATAGTTGTGGCTCTTTGTGCTTCACTAAGTTGAGAAAGTATGTATGAACAGATACTACATTGTAAACCTGCTAAAAGTTCTGTGCGTAGTTTTTTGCTTAAGGTGCGTGACTGTTTTTGCTTAAGGCGAGTAGTTGTTGAAACTTAAGGTGCATCAACCTGAACCTTAAGGTGCATGTTTTTTCTTCTTTAAGCTACATGGTTTTCATTTTTTATGTGCGTGGTTTGTGTGCTTAAGGTGCGTCAGTTGTTTGAAACTTAAGGTGCGTCGGCCTAAGGCTTTATGTGCGTGGTTTTCTTTCTTAAGGTGTTTGATTTGTATGCTTATGGTGCGTCCAGTTGTCGAAGGAAAGGTGAAAGAAAGTAACACAGAAAGAGTACAAGATTGAGTATATAAAAGAGTTCAAGATTGAGTATAGAATTGAGTTCAAGATTGAGTACAAGTTTACGCATGTTTTTTATTATTATTAATTTTCAATGATTTGAGCCACTGAACGAGATTTAATCAACGACTCATATGTAACTGCATGACCGCACCTGGGAGCATCCATGCACGCACCAAAACTCATCCATATATGTATGGTTGACTATTCTTTCATGTCAATGGAAACTTTCTCTTGTCATCACCTCACTATTGTCGCCGTTGCCTTGCTATTCTCATTACCAGAAGACCATTTTTGCTCTACCATCATGTTTGCCATCACCTTTCTCAGTTCTGAGGTAGACAATGACCTTTTTCAAAAATGAAGGATGGCGGTAGCTGGCGACTATGGGCAATAGTGGACGGAGATGATGAAAAAAATGAAAAATACCATACTCAATAATATTTTATTTTAAATTTAAAATAAAACAAAAAAAAATCTATGTAAACGAAAAATTATGCCACTTCATAATAAATTTATTGTAAGTTATTGGTTATTGGTAAACAGGATTTAGATAGACAATATTACCGAGTTTTAAGTGCTAAATAAAAACTTTTTAAAGTTCAATTGGTATCAGAGCTTGTCCGGTTTACTTGGTATCAGAGCACCTAAGTAATTAGTGTCCCCAAATTATAAAAATTGTAGCATTTTTATGCAGCAACCAATATGTAATTATAGAAATAAATAAATAAATTAATTAATATAATCATATTTTGTATTGAGTTGCCGCCACACCAGCCCAAAGAAGCCCTCGGTATCCACCAATCGATACAAATTATATTACTACACCGGCTTTGGCCCGCTCTGGAGCAAGAAGAGAGGCCCCGTTAGAGCAAGCGGCAAAACAAGCTGCGGCGCCTCCAAGCATGATCAACGCAATGAAGGAAGCTCCTCCGCTTCGGAAATGGATAACAGGGAATTCGACTATGTAGAAGACGAATACGAGGACGACGAAGAAGACGAGTTTGATGATAGCAAAAGGAAGAAAGCTCACAAACCAATTAAATGTTCACTAGATTGAGTGTTTACTCGTTCCATGGAAACCAAGGTACGCATAATACTGAAAATACATTATAATATCCATCTCAATAACTTTGATTATAATTCTTAATAGCTAAACCCATGAACCAAACACACTAGTAGCAAAAATAAAATATTTCCTTCATATGTTCAACTGAACACAGAGGATTTGAGATGTTGTTCCCACACTACCTTGCCGCTGGTTAGACTCAATCCTTGTATTTCCTTCCAAACTTCACCCATGTGATCAGTTGAGATGCCCATCCGGACAATTAACTCTCAGCCTCATTACTGAAGGACATAACAGAGGCAGCATTTCGGTGAATCACTATACACTCATAGTAAGTTTTAAAGTTCAATAATTTTTTATTAACTAGTTAAATAATAAAATATTTATAAATTATGGAAATTAAAAATTATTTGTTTCCCAATAGATTTTTCCTAATGAAAGGTTAGAAATATTATAATTACATCGTTTCAATACTCAGAATAATTTAATTTGTTGTAATTCAAGTTGACTTTGATAATTATTTATAAAATTAAGATTACTCGTACAGTCGTACACAAAATATGTTGAAATTGAGAGGTAGTTTTTCTCGGAAAATTTTGAAAATTTTCAAAGTGATAATGATGTATCATTGATATTAAATGTGGCACACTAAATATTTTATTTTTGCTACTAAGTGTTTTTAATTCACAGTGTTTTCTTGAAATATCTATTACTTTGTGTGATGACACCAGTTTCATAGCTATGTTCGCATTTGACAAAATCCAGATAAACTGAATTCTTAGTTTATTTTTATGATTGAATTATAACTAAAATTGATTGGGATATTGAATTAATACATCACCAAAAGAACTTGCAAAGAGTGCGGGGCACGAAGACACAAAGAGGAGACTGCAGTCGTGTAAGTAGAGAGTTTGGTTCCAAAACAGGACTCAAATTGGATTAGATTAAGGTATATTTGATTAGTAAATTAATATTTTTAATTTCTCTGCTTCATTTTTAAATGTTTAATTTGAAATATATTTTTAAGATCAATGGGTTATTTAACGTTAAATATTTCTTTCTTCTCAAATCTCATCTTTAGGCGATAATTTAAACTTAACTTCTTTTTTTTTTTTTTTTTTTTTTGATATTTTAAACTTAAACTTAATATACTAGAAAAACAGCTAATAAGCGAACGAATAGTTGTTATTCAAATACAAAAGATTTAGGATTTCATCATTGGTAACATTTTTGTGGTTCTGGAATTCTTGGTATGTAAAATCATAGAAGCAATACTGCCAATACATCATAGGTCTACTATAAATATTTAACTAATAATACTCAAAATTCAAAATTCAAGTGACACTTCACTTCACTTCTTGGTATAAAGTATCTCCCTAATGTAATGTAACCTATTTCCAGCAATAAAGTGACTGGCTCCCGTAGAATGATTGCCGGTAAATCAACGGAGAAGAAGGCAACCATTGGATTTCAGTGGTTGCCTTCTCCTCCGTTGATTGACCAAGGACTGTTCTACGATCGTCGGTCACTTTATTGTCAGAAATATCGTTAGAGTTGGTCAGAATGTTGACCGGAACCCTAGTGACCTGTGATAGCAGGTCACTAATCGATTTTTTGACTTCATTGCACCAAAATACAATGTTGATGGATTTAATTGCTACTTTAAAAAATTTAGGGGATTTATTGACTTCTTAGTTAAAGTTCAAGGGCTTATTTGATCATTTTCTCTTTAATATATCTATATCGTTAAATATTTATATATCAATAACGTTAAAAAATACTGAATATCTTTTTTTTTTTTTGTGGTAGACATTATAATCTATATTTAACAATTAAGTTTTCCGTAAATATTATCATTAATTGAATATCTTTTTCTTTTTTTTTGAAGGACATTAATTGAATATCTAAATGACCATAGATAAAATATTCTCGAGACGGTGAACAAGCACAAAAAAAATGAACATTATCACGAAATTGTCTTGCAGTTTGAATAATACAATATCACATGTGTACTAAAAGAATACAATATCACATTTTACATTAACTTGGAAATTCAATTTGATTTCATTCCCATGAATGTTGTGCGAAACATGTATGTTTTGTACTTTGTTTAGATGTGACTTCGTTAGCATATTATTTTGACAAAGGCCAAGTGGCTGTAGTTAATAATTGAGTGATTTTTTTTTTTGAAAGTCAAAACCAAGAAACTTATATTAAAGGGAATAAATGTTGAATAATTGATTGATGAGTATTGATTTTTTAAATTCTAAAAAAAAAGAAAAAAATTTTACTGTTTTGATATATTAAACTGAGCTAGTGTGGTTGCAAATACCATAATATATGTGTTTTTTTTTAAAACGCTATTTGCCCTATTTCGTAAATGCATGTTAACTGATTGGGTTATAGGGTATAAGTAGTTGATAACATTAGCTGATTGTAGAAAGAAATTTGGTAAATTAGCTGCTAGCTATTTGGTATAATTTCTTTTTTCAAAAAGTTCATTGAAAAAGTTGATTTTAGAAGCTTTTTGAATTTTAACATTTTGAAGTTACAAAAATCTGATTAATCAAACACTTATATTAATTTTTTTTTACCCAGTCAAACAGCTAATAGTGATCAAATAAACTAAAATTTGCTGATAAGCTAACTATTTTATTAAATAGGGTTATAGTGTTCTAAGTATCTAATTAATGTGTTTATGTCCCTCTTGAGTCTCGTCACTAATTTGCTCAAACAATTGCAATATCAATAAGCTGTGACATAAGCTGTTTGGTGCTCTAAGCTATGACATTTAAGAGAAGACTGTTTGGTGCTCGAAAATAATTTTTGGATTAGTTATCAATAAGCTGCGAACTACGTACCGGTCTCGAACCGAGAAATTTTAAGGATATAGATTCAGTTCGAATTTTGTAGAATTGGGATTATTAAGTATCATACGATCAAGCCTGAATTTCTAGTTAGTTCAAGGAAGATCTTAAATGGACTGTAAGGGATAAATTGTTACGGACTCTGAACCTAGATTTGGCGGATTACCGGAAAATTTCCAAAATTGGTGATTTGCGACGGGAATATTTTTACGATAATTTTGGTATTAGAATTTTCCCGAATTAAGTTATAATCCTCCGAACATTCATCTGATTTAAACATAAACTGGCCAATTAGATTTGAGATCTTGTAAGGACTTCATGGAGTGTTGACATGTGGCAAGTAAATCTAAGTTGGATTGAGCAATTAATGAGGCATTAATGGAAGTATGGCCTAGTGGCACTTGTTACTTGTAGTACAAGAACAAAATCACACCAAGATCACCTATCTCTCTCTCATTTTCGGATTTTACACTTAGAGAAAGAAGAAGAGAAATAATTTTAGTCTTCCATTGTGATCAAGGAGCACCAAAATATTTTTCTTACTCAAGGATTAAGTGTAAGTAAGATCCTAGACTTTGTTAGATTTATTCATCTCTAGAACTTAAGTGTCAATGTTTAGTGCATGAAAATATTGTTGTTATGGTGATGTTTTTAGGGGCTTTGGATTCGAGGGAAGATCTAACACTTCTACGGTTCTAGAAATCTTCTATTGAGGTAAGGAATCCCTTAAGTTGGCCCAATCACTTGAAGGTAGACAATTGCTAGGAAATTACATGATTAGGAATTTTTACATGAAAATTATGTGCTATGTTATAGATCTAAAAGTTGGCTCAAATTCTCTACCTTGATTTTTGGGAAATTTACTAGGCATGTCCATAGCTAATTTATGCATGTATATGTTGTATTTATGCCCATATAGGCTTATACTTGTGAAAATAGTGAAAAGAAATAAGGATAGTCTCTGGCAGTAACTTCCGAGATTTACTGGGAAAAATCGGTAAGGTATTTTGATCCCATTTTTTTTAGACATGTAGTTCTATAAGTGTAGAACCCGCATATAAAATTTCATAATGATCGGAGTAGTATAAGTATGGTTTTCGAATTTTTTTCTAAAACTGGTCCAGAGAGAAAAACTCTGGACAGCACACTGCCAAGGGCAAAAATGTAATTTTCTGTGTCTATTCGTGGATCAAAATGACCAAAACTTTTTATGGACATCAAGTACTATAAGTTGGGGTTCTACCATAAAAATTTCAAGTGAAAAAGAGTTCGGGAACTATTTTTACCGGCTCAAACTTTCGGATTGCGCCAAGCTGAAATTTTCTGAAAAAGGATGGTTAGAAACAATTTTGACAAATATTATTTTTGTGCATTATATTAACGTGGAAAATAATTATGTTTTGAACATTATTGTGACTCCTGTACTTGAATTTCTGTGATGTGACTAACACTAACCTAAGTATGTGGGTTGGGGAAATATACTTGAATAAGTATATTGGTTATGGAGTCATGTGGTAATAATTAATGAAGGTGAGGGAGTCTGTACGATTAATTGGTACTGCAGAGAGAAGTCTATTCGTTGAGTGTTGGGTGGATTAAACGTGGATGTGTTGTGTACCCCACGTGTGACTTAAGCGTGGATGTGTTGTGTACCCCACGTGTGACTTAAGCGTGGATGTGTTGTGTACCCCACGTGTGACTTAAGCGTGGATGTGTTGTGTACCCCACGTGTGAATTGAACGTGGATGTGTTGTGTACCCCACGTGTGAATTAAAAAGTGGATGTGTTGTGTACCCCACTTGTGAATTAAAGGTGGATGTGTTGTGTACCCCACCTGTGAATTAATGGTGGGAGTTGTGTACCCCACGGGTGATGTGCGAGAGCTAACTGTCGGGTGTCCTAACAGTTGTGTGGGCGTTGTGTACCCCACGGGTGAATTAATGGCTGTGTTATGTGCCGAAATTACTGATGTAATGTGAAATTTGCTTGTTGTTAGACTGCTTGCAGGTAGACTGCGATTGCTGGGTAACGTTTACCTTACCTTATTGTATTACTAATTGTGGTTTCGAAAACCTTTGTTTATTTTCGAGTGATCATGGATATCCTTACTTAGCCGTCGCGCTAACTACACTTCGTCGTGTAAATTATCAGATGTCATCTAGTGTAGGTTCGTGCAGTTCGCCGGACTCAGACCCATCCGAGTTCGAGTTTCCCATTTAAGATTTTGACGACTACACACAGTATTTAGTAGATGACGATCCTTATGCCCCTGGTTACGCGCCTGACCCGCCAGTGCTGATCAGTACTCCTGACTCCATTCCTGCTCCGGATTCGCCCGAAATTCCAGTGTGGACTCCTCCTCTAGTCGAGCCTCTCTGCCCCTTTGATGCCTTACAGGCCAGCTATGGGTTCTATCCCATCCCCTTTGATGCCTTACAGGCCAGCTATGGGTTCTATCCCATAGAGATTGTCCCTGACAGCCACCCTCTCGAGTTCGTGGTGCACTATCCATATCCATGGGATCCGAGTCCTCCGGATTACCGTGAAGAATGGATGATGTACATGAGTACGTGTAGGTTTCTAGATCATGTCATGTGGTTTGAGGACGATTGGCATGTAGTTTGGGGTACCTATACGGGCCCGGTGGACGATTGGCATGTAGTTTGGGGTACCTATACGGGCCCGGTGTACCATTCACTAGACTAGGTCGAGTCTAGAGTAAGGGGAATTCAGGATATATTTTTGTGTACATATATCTTTCTGCTACTCTGACGGTTGTCTGGTCAGGTCCAACCAACTCTCTCTCGATGGGTTATTATTATTGTTAACCCACCTTATTTTGGTAGCTTGTTAGCTACGCTTCTTGATGACGCATATATATAGATATATGATGCAGTTTTAACCTAAGGTTGCCTTGAACTTTGACGCCAAGAAACACGATCCTTGTTTTTGTTTACTAGCCTGTGCATTTAGAATAAATCCTATCTGATTAAGGTCGGGTTTAGTCTAGGTGTGGCGGTAACTACTCCGGTCGTTCGGTGTAGCCGAGTCGGGGTGTTACAAACCCAAATAGAGAGTATCCAAACTCTCACAATAACCACCAAAGATAACTCTTCGAATAGTTGATTAAACTTTTCATATACCCAAAAATAGGTATTATATAAAATATCAAGGAGGAATGGATCCAAATGGAAAGTCTCAACTTCCAAACCAATACCGAACCAACCGGACGAATCCACGAACCGGTGCCCAAAACCAAATCAAAATTAAATCCAAACCAACCGGACGATTCCATGAACCGGTGGCCGAAACCAAATAGAGAGATCTCAACTCTCATCATCATAATCATAATAACAATAATAGTCATAAAGGATAGTTCAAAACCCCCAAGTATTACCACTCTTCGGGACAAAATGTGTAAATAACCATATCCTTCAAATATCACATTTATAACCCAAAATTACTCGTTCAATGTCATATCTGATGTCTATAACTTTCATATTCATAATATCCACATACCAAGATTTTCCTTTTCATAATCCAGATGCCAATAATTTCACCACCAAATTTCTTCAACATCATAATCTCATTACTTATCATAATCTCTATAAATCTAATAATTTCACTAACAATCACAAGAACAAACAATATGTATTCTCATCAAATAATTTCATAAGACGTGTACTCACATCTTCACAAAATCATTTAAACATAAAGACAAAGGGGTGTATATCCCAAAATTAGCATAAGTTAAGTAAGTTCTATTTCACCCCGTAAAATATAGGCTTGGGTTTTATGATTTTCAACAATCATATTCTTTCCAAAATCGTATATATATACATATATCATTTGTCTCATAATCTTCATAAAATATTTTCCCAAAATACATGTGGAGATATCATTTTCCAAAATAACATATTTGTCAAGGAGGATTAGATACCAATAAAAACACAATAATCCACCAATAGGACCGCAGCCCTTGATTCACATCTCAATAGCAAATAGAACCGCAGCTCTAGTGCTCATAATAATCTGGACCGCAGCCCAAGATTCTCATATATTTTCCAAAAAAAAAAAAATTTGTGAGATTTCCGGCTCACCCCGGCAGCAAGTATTCTTATCCTCCAAGACTAAATATGTACATATAATTTCCAAAATATAGCATTTCCTCATGATAAATATCTTCTTCAAAAAATATATAATTTCTCAAAACACATTTTTCTCCACAATAATTCATTCCATAAGAATATATCATTCTTAGTACATATATGTACATAACACCAAAATTCCAAGCCAAGCATTTACACAACACACGGGTTTGACTCGTAACAAACAATTCTCGATAATTCGAGAATCGTACACATATTATGCAATGCACTTGTGATCACATGGTCATCATAATGCACATAATTTTGCAAAACACATAATTTTGATATCATATCATAATCAATATACATATATATGGGGTAAATAATAATTTTAGTGAACATGAGCTCACTCGTAACAAGGCGTCCCAAACTCTATCATCGATAACAATGATCTCAAATCCTAAACTTATAGCAANTTTGAGGACGATTGGCATGTAGTTTGGGGTACCTATACGGGCCCGGTGTACCATTCACTAGACTAGGTCGAGTCTAGAGTAAGGGGAATTCAGGATATATTTTTGTGTACATATATCTTTCTGCTACTCTGACGGTTGTCTGGTCAGGTCCAACCAACTCTCTCTCGATGGGTTATTATTATTGTTAACCCACCTTATTTTGGTAGCTTGTTAGCTACGCTTCTTGATGACGCATATATATAGATATATGATGCAGTTTTAACCTAAGGTTGCCTTGAACTTTGACGCCAAGAAACACGATCCTTGTTTTTGTTTACTAGCCTGTGCATTTAGAATAAATCCTATCTGATTAAGGTCGGGTTTAGTCTAGGTGTGGCGGTAACTACTCCGGTCGTTCGGTGTAGCCGAGTCGGGGTGTTACAAACCCAAATAGAGAGTATCCAAACTCTCACAATAACCACCAAAGATAACTCTTCGAATAGTTGATTAAACTTTTCATATACCCAAAAATAGGTATTATATAAAATATCAAGGAGGAATGGATCCAAATGGAAAGTCTCAACTTCCAAACCAATACCGAACCAACCGGACGAATCCACGAACCGGTGCCCAAAACCAAATCAAAATTAAATCCAAACCAACCGGACGATTCCATGAACCGGTGGCCGAAACCAAATAGAGAGATCTCAACTCTCATCATCATAATCATAATAACAATAATAGTCATAAAGGATAGTTCAAAACCCCCAAGTATTACCACTCTTCGGGACAAAATGTGTAAATAACCATATCCTTCAAATATCACATTTATAACCCAAAATTACTCGTTCAATGTCATATCTGATGTCTATAACTTTCATATTCATAATATCCACATACCAAGATTTTCCTTTTCATAATCCAGATGCCAATAATTTCACCACCAAATTTCTTCAACATCATAATCTCATTACTTATCATAATCTCTATAAATCTAATAATTTCACTAACAATCACAAGAACAAACAATATGTATTCTCATCAAATAATTTCATAAGACGTGTACTCACATCTTCACAAAATCATTTAAACATAAAGACAAAGGGGTGTATATCCCAAAATTAGCATAAGTTAAGTAAGTTCTATTTCACCCCGTAAAATATAGGCTTGGGTTTTATGATTTTCAACAATCATATTCTTTCCAAAATCGTATATATATACATATATCATTTGTCTCATAATCTTCATAAAATATTTTCCCAAAATACATGTGGAGATATCATTTTCCAAAATAACATATTTGTCAAGGAGGATTAGATACCAATAAAAACACAATAATCCACCAATAGGACCGCAGCCCTTGATTCACATCTCAATAGCAAATAGAACCGCAGCTCTAGTGCTCATAATAATCTGGACCGCAGCCCAAGATTCTCATATATTTTCCAAAAAAAAAAAAATTTGTGAGATTTCCGGCTCACCCCGGCAGCAAGTATTCTTATCCTCCAAGACTAAATATGTACATATAATTTCCAAAATATAGCATTTCCTCATGATAAATATCTTCTTCAAAAAATATATAATTTCTCAAAACACATTTTTCTCCACAATAATTCATTCCATAAGAATATATCATTCTTAGTACATATATGTACATAACACCAAAATTCCAAGCCAAGCATTTACACAACACACGGGTTTGACTCGTAACAAACAATTCTCGATAATTCGAGAATCGTACACATATTATGCAATGCACTTGTGATCACATGGTCATCATAATGCACATAATTTTGCAAAACACATAATTTTGATATCATATCATAATCAATATACATATATATGGGGTAAATAATAATTTTAGTGAACATGAGCTCACTCGTAACAAGGCGTCCCAAACTCTATCATCGATAACAATGATCTCAAATCCTAAACTTATAGCAAAGATGTCACATCTTACAAAGATTTCACAGCCTAGGTTCCAACCTAATCTCCAAAGATTCGAACCGCTCTGAGATCACTTTGTAACAGAGCGTACCAAACTTTATTTTCAAGACCTTATAACCTTGAGCTCATAACAAAGATCTCACAACCTAAGCTCTGATCTATCTCCGAGATCTTATAACCTTAGGCTCTCGATTTTCACTTAGTAACAGAGCGTATCAAGCTCTACTGTCCAAAACAAGGATTTCATATCCTAAGCTCTGATACCACTTTGTAACACCCCAATTTTCACCACTTGGATTTATTACAAAATCCCTAATAATACAATACATTGCGGAAGCGTCTAACCAGCAGAAAACTGGGTGTTACCGCCACGCTTAGGTATCTCTCCTATACCCAAACGCTAAGGCTAAACTTACAACCTCAAATAACCATGTCAACATACAAATATGTACGTATGGAAATAATTCTTCCAGGGTGTCTATTCTAGGATAGGGTAGTCCTCAACCTCGACTTCCATCCTATTCAGAACTCATCGGGTTTCAGGAGCCCATACTAGACAACATCTGTAAACACATCGAAGTGTAGTTAGCACGACGGCTAAGTAAGGAAATCCATTGTCACTCGAAAGTAAACAAAGATTTCGAAAACAACATAATATTCAGAAAATGTAAGCTTTACCCAACGGTTGCATTCTACCTGCAATCATATTAACAACGAAGCAACACCATATGGTATATAAGTGACATCAGCACATAACACTACCAGTTCCAAGAATTCATCCTTTAATTCAAAGGGGAGTCTCACAACACATGCTTTACTGATCAGGACTTACGACCTTTTATTCTGCGATCTAGTTACGGAGTAACTAGATTTTATAATTATTAAAAACACTCAATAATTTCATAACTCCTTTCTCCTCTCAGCGAATAGACTTCGCTCTGCAGTATGAATTAATCATACAAAAACATCTCACTAATTCTCTCAGCGAATAGACTTCGCTCTGCAGTATGAATTAATCATACAAAGACATCTCACTATTCTCTCAGCGAATAGACTTCGCTCTGCAGTATGAATTAATCATACAAAGACATCTCACTATTCTCTCAGCGGATAGACTTCGCTCTGCAGTATGAATTAATCATACAAAGACATCTCACTATTCACATGACGACTCAAAATTATCATACTTGCTCAATTTTGTTTCCAACATCCACATATTGGTCAATGATTTTCCACCATGAAAATCCAAGTAACGAGAGTCACATTATTTCTTAAAACGCAATTTTTTCCTCAAGTTAAGAAATGTAATGCACAAAAATAATATTCGAGCTTTCAAAAATTTACCCGGTTGCCCGTAGGCCTTCCAAACATCATAACACTCGGGATTAAAAACATCGGGGGAAGGTTCGGTTAAAAACGAGTCGGAAACGAGTCGAAAACGAAATCGCGTCGCGAAAATTCGCGGTTATTCGCAGCAGCGGACGCGTGCGTCCGAGCTGCATCCGCTTGTTCGACAAATGACGCGTGTCCGTGCCCGCGTCCGGCCTCTCGGCCGTGACGCCGTAACTCTGGGCGTCGATGGACGCGCGTTGGACGCGCGTCCAAGGCCGCATCCATCCAAATTTTTGGTCAATAAATCTATGAAGTTACTGCCAGAGTCTATCCTGATTTCCTTTCACTATTTTCACAAGTATAATCCTATATGGGCATAAATACAACATATACATGCATAAATTAGCCCTATATGGGCATAAATACAACATATACATGCATAAATTAGCTCTATATGGGCATAAATACAACATATACATGCATAAATTAGCTATATATGGGCATAAATACAACATATACATGCATAAATTAGCTATGAACATGTATACAAAAATTACCAAAAATCCAAAGTGTGGTTTCTTGAGTCAACTAATAGATCCACAAACTTAACACATAATTTTCGCATAAAATTCCTAGTCACATAATTTACTAGCATTTGTTCACCTTCAAGTGACTAAACCAACTTAAGGGATTCCTTACCTCTTTGGAAGATCTTAAAAACCGTAAGAGTTGCTGGTTTCCTCCTTTGAGTCCTTCACCAAAGATCCTAGAAAAATCACCATAATAACAACATTTTCCTGCACCTTTAGTTTACACTTAAGTTCTATGAAGGATTTAACCAAACAAAGTCTAAAGTCTTACCTACACTTAGAACACTTGAGTTGAAGAAATGCTTGGGAGTTCTTGATCACAAGTGGAAGACTAAACTATTTTCTTTCTTCTCCTTCCTTATGCTATTTTCGAATTATGGAGTAGGAGAGAGAGGGGTGATGTTTAGTTTAGCTTGAAAATTAAGTAACAAGTGCAACATTCCCATACCTATTATGACATGCCATTGATGATCCAACCAAGTGGTGATTATGATTGCCACTTGTCATCTCCCTATGGTGGCTCCTTGAAGAACAACATTTATTTTTCCAGTTTGGGGTTAAATCAGATGAAAGTTCGGATGATTATAGCTTAACTCGGGAAAATTCTAACACCAAAATTATCCTAAAAATAATCCCGTCGATAATCACTAAAATTGAGAATTTTTCGGTATCTCGCGAAATATAGGCACAAGGTCCG
This sequence comes from Ipomoea triloba, assembly GCF_003576645.1. NCBI lineage: Eukaryota > Viridiplantae > Streptophyta > Magnoliopsida > Solanales > Convolvulaceae > Ipomoea > Ipomoea triloba. The sequence goes on from NC_044916.1 coordinate 5,648,155, forward strand.
TAACAATTTTACCCCTTACAGTCCGTTTAAATTTTCACTTGAACTAACTAGAAGTTCAGGCTTAATCGTATTATACTTAATAATCAAATCTCTAGGAAAATTCGAACTGTATATACATCCTTAAAAATTTTACGGTTCGTGACCGGTACGTAGATCGCAGCTTATTAATAACTAGTCTAAAAAAAAATTCTTTCGAACACCGAGAGACCTTCTCATAAATGTCATAGCTTAAAAATATATATATATTCTCGAACCTTAACTTTGTCGGGAAAACCGACGGGTTACAGGTTAGATCTTAGTCTTCATGCGCACATAAAGATGTAATCTACATTTTCCATCATCCTGGACTTTTTTCTCATTCATGTTTCTGCTTTCAATCGTAACATCAATTCAGGCAATGAACCACTACACTAAGCACAAAACAAAGTTAAGTAATTCTTTGATACAGTGATTCATTGATTAATTTGTGAAATTGAAATAAAAATTATGAATAATTAATTCATTGTTACGGAACTCTACTTGTGTTTGTAGGTGTGCCCATATATCCTTAAGTACCATGAGAATAATTGTACGAAGATAGAGCATGTCTTATTCCATTAATTAACGTCTATCAATTGAAAATAATATCCGGTACAAATTTTTAGAAATGAAAAATAAATTGAAAAGCAATAATGTGCTTATTGTGTTCATCAATAATTTTCTGAAAGTTATATAGTATATTAGTAGTAGATAAATGTTCGTAGAGGAGGTTGAGTTCAAAGTATAAATGATGGTTTATAGAGAGTAGTTGAGATATTTTAATACATGTCATGTCATATTCAAAAGTTCAATTAAAAAAAAACATCTCATCTATAACAAATTTTCAATAAAAAAATCAAACAACTCATATGGTGTAAAACTAATCCACTCTAGTTGCTTTCAACAATTATAGCTATTTCTTTATTTTATGTTACGTTGAACATGTGCTCTGTTTCAAAATCAATTATAATCTACTACCAGTCAACAATCCTAGCTATTTCTTTATTCCTTTTGTGTTAAGTGTTTTTCATTCATATTCAATATTAATTACTTTGTTTTGTGGGGGATTACAAAATCCTAAGACATGTTATTTTTATTTTTTTAATTTTGATTTATTACAATGAAATATGGTGACTTTATCATTAGAGTTCATGTTTTGAAATGTAAATTTTTCATCCATATTTAATCGACCAACTATTAAAAATATAAAAAAAAATATAATTGAGTTGAAAATTATGAATGCGCTTGTAAATACTCATCATGTGATTCATGATATAGTTTAGTAAAGCTGAAAACTGAAGTTATAAAGAGAAAAAATTATCTGAAAGCTATATTAATGATGTAAAGATTAATTCATAAATTTTTATATAAATCTTAGTACTATGTAAACCAAAGAAAATTAAATGGGCTTGTCTCTCTGAATCACTTTAATACAGATGGATTGAAATGAAGCGGAGTTGGTAAACATAATTTAATGTGAAATTGAATATTGGTATTTGGTAGTATCATATTAGCAACTTGGCCTGGTAAGTCGTCAGACAGACAGGATGTGAATATGGGAATGAAATTGATCGAAGTCAAACTAGGTATGGTATGGGTGTACCACCAAATGAAAGCTTAGCAAAAAGTTGAATCCATGCAAAGACAGCCCATGCATATAAATGACTGAAATTAATGTCAAAACTTTATCGCGATTCATTAATTGTAAGAAATAATTGACCTTTTTCTTTCAAAACTTTTAAATTTTTGCTATTAATTATTACACTCATGTTATTCAATATTAAAGTGATGTGGTTCAGACGTATAGTATATTCTAATTTCAAACAATAACATTCATATAAATTATCTAAAATTTGATTATTAGGGTCACACTTGTGTAAGACCGTCTCACGGATCCTTATTCGTGAGACGGATTGGGTCGCATCGAAGCAAGTCATACTTATATGATCAAATGTCATACTTATATATGCTCAAATATAATACTAATAAGGAATACAACTTTTGTTACTTATAAGAGTAAATATAAAAGTATTGTATTTTCCCTTAAAAGTATTACATTTACTCTTATAAGTAACAAAAATTTTATTCCTTATTAGTATTACATTTGAGCATATAAGTATGACATTTGTGCGTATAAGTATTACATTTCAATCTTGACCTGACCCGTCTCAAAGTGAGACGGTCTCACACAAATTTTTGTCATTTATTAATAATCAATGCTAAGGCCACTTTTGCGTTAAAAGCATTACTAATTAAAAAGTTGCAAAGTTGAGTAGGAGTCAAATGATTTAAGTATACTTTAAATATACCTTGACGTACCTAACATATATAGTTTACAAATAATTTTTCTTGTTATACGAAATAATACCCATCATCATCATCACAGGGGCTGTATCAGTCCACTAAGGGAAGATCAATAACATGTAAACCAACCGGATTAGGGTGTGTTTCGCACATGAGAATTAGAATTGGAATACGAATCAAATACTTGGTAATGATATGAGTTTTGGTGAAAATATTTTGCATGTTTAGTAGTAAGGTGAATTGGAATGATTACCAATGTTAATGTTTGGTTATGTATGACCCTATAATGAGAATAAATGTTTTAAAAATACAAAAACAAAAAATCAAAGCAATTGATCATATAATGACATTCAAAGTATCAATATAAACAAAAAAAAAATCAAAATCAAAATCTAAAAGCACTAATCTAAACTTAATTACAAATCATGTTACCAATAAAATGTAATGGCACCTTTTTTAATTGGCAAAAACTTGTATGAGACAGTCTTACCGTGAGACGGGTCGAGTCAAGATGAAAATGTAATACTTATACGCACAAGTGTCATACTTATATGTGCAAATTTAATATTAATCAGAAATAAAATTTTTGTTACTTATAAGGGTAAGTGTAATACTTTTATGGGAAAATACAATACTTTTACATTTCGATTTAAAAGTATTACATTTTTCTTCAAAGTATTATATTTCCCGTTATAAGTAAGGCAAAAACTTATGTGAGACCGTCACATCGTGAGACGGGTCGGGTCAAGATGAAAATGTAATACTTATACACACAAATGTCATACTTATATGTTCAAATGTAATACTAATCTGGAATAAAATTTTTGTTACTTATAAGGATAAATGTAATACTTTTAAGGAAAAATGCAATACTTTTACATTTTGATTTATAAGTAATTAAGTATTACATTTTTTTCTCAAAATATTATATTTTCGCTTATAAGTAAGAGGCACTTGTCAACATTACTTATTATGAAAAATGTAATACTTTTGATGGAAAATATAATACTTTTACATCAAAATTCAAAAATATTACATTTTTCCTCAAAAGTATTACATTTTCTCTTATTAGTAACAAAAATTGTATTCCTAATTAGCAGGGCCGGTCCTGAGCACGGGCGGAATGGGCGACCGCCCAGGGCCCCATGATAGAAGGGGCCATCCATATATATATATGTATATGTATACATATATCTATTATAGTGTTATAATTATATTAAAAAATAAAAAATTAGTGTCATAATTATATTAGAAAATAAAAAATTAGTGTTATATATATACGTATATGTATATATATATCTATTATAGTGTTATAATTAGTGTTATAATTATATTAAAAAATAAAAAATTAGTGTTATAATTATATTAGAAAATAAAAAATTAGTGTTATAATTATATTAGAAAACAAAAAATTAAGAATAGATGGGATTGCAGGAAGCTGAGAATCAACGCTTAATTAACGTCATAAAAACCTTTAAGGAATTTATCAATACAAGGGCCCTTCTTAGACACCTATATCTTTTATCTATTAGAATCGATACCCTAACCAACTAACCCATTCGTCTTCTTCAATAATTTTTTTTCCAATTCGATTAATCAATGATTGTTCATTTGTTTGCTAGTTTGGGCCCCATTGTACGTTGTAACTTGTAAATTTTCTTCTATTTGTAATTTGTTCTGTCTTTATTTTCTATGCAACACTGCACACATGCAACACAACACACCTATAGGGCATTAGGGATTTAGGGCTATAAATCTATAAGTAATGCTTATTTGGATAATGAATTTTACGATTTCTGTAATTCTAGAATATATATATATATATATATATATATATATATATATATATATATAATTTTTGAATTATAATGACCCTGAGTTATTGAGTTCTGTCTCATCCATTATATTTACATGGATAGAAAGTGAAAGAAGAAATAAACAAAAAAATCGTAGTTATGGAGCTGTTTTAAAATTGTTTTATATAAAGTTACCTAAAACGCATTTAATTGATGGTGAAAAAAGAAAAAAAAAAAAAAGTAGAGCAACCGAGCAGCTAATAGAATCACAAAGATGAGTTATAAATAAAATTTTCATAAAATCAGAATCATTTAATGAAAATTTGAAACAATCTAAAGAAAATTTAAATGACCAAGGCCATGTTAATGACGATTTTATGTATTGAGAAGGATATGCTAGAGAATGTTAATCTTGATGCAATTATCGATGATTTTGCTATAGTATTTCATGTTATTTGATATTATTATTTTTTTTAGTATTATTATATTTTAAATTTTAGTTTTTCATATAAGGGGCCCATTTTTTAAATTTCGCCCAGGGTCTCTAAAATGTTTGGACCGGCCCTGCTAATTAGTATTACATTTGAGTATATAAGTATGACATTTGTATTTCACTCGATCCGACCCATCTCACGAATAAGGATCCGTAAGATGATCTCACACAAGTATGACCCTATAAGTAATGGGCACTTGTCAACATTACTTATTATGAAAAATATAATACTTTTTCTCTTATAAGTAACAAAAATTGTATTCCTAATTAGTATTATATTTGAGCATATAAGCATTACATTTGCATATATAAGTATGACATTTGCATGTTGTTTAATTTCGACCCGACCCGACCGTATCACGAATAAGGATCCGTGAGAAGATCTCACACAAGCATGACCCTTTTTAATTAGGATATGAGTTTTTAATTGAAGTGGTAATCAAATCCCATAGTTGTATTTTAAAAAGTTGTCAAACAAACATTAACTATGATCTTGATTCAATAACATATAAATCAAATTATCAATTTTCAAAATGAATACGTTCTCATCCAATCCGTACATGCATGATAATATAACTTATTATTAACATAGTTTCAAAAACGACTTATTATTAACATAATAATAATAATAATAATAATAATAATAATAATAATAATATTATTATTATTATTATTATTATTATTATTCCAAGTAAAAGTATAAATAAATTATTATTACTATTATTATTATTATTATTATTATTTCTTGATTTTATGTCTGTCAAACTCAACCATTAATTCCCTTCTTATTTAAGATGGAGTTCAGACTCATCACTCCATTCCCATATCAGAGTTCATACTCCAGCATCGAATCTCCCATCTGACTCACAGCCAGCCAGCGCACTCCTCGCTTGTTTCGGTTAGATCAATAGAAATTGCAAATTAAAGTATTCCATTTTATCTTCAATTCTTTATTTGAAACCTCAAACTTAGATTTCAACTTTAATTTTAATTATTATTTTGCTACTGCCTCTAATGTACTGTATAGATTGATCAGATGGCAACAATAGCTGCAGTAATTTTACTGCTTGGCTTCATCCTCACTCCTCTTCAGGCTAATAATGTTTCTATCTCATGGGTTCAAAACGCCACCGACAAAGGCGCAGGTAGATAGCTAGCTTTCTAGGTTTTATATATATACACATAGAAGATCTTATTAACTCTTTAATTTGTGAATATTTTTGTACGTAGTTTGTTTAGATGGATCTCCATCTGCATATTATTTTGACAAAGGCCAAGGGGAGGGAGCCAATAACTGGCTCATTTACTTAGAAGTATGTCATTCAATTCTTTATTTTTTCTTAAAATTCTTCACTGTTATGATGATATATCAAACTGCCCTAATTTGGTTCCAAATCCCATAATTTTTGTTCTAAGCTTATGATATATGAGATTAGATCAGTTGTCATTGCTCATATGTACTACATTTTTTTTTTCACTAAATTGATGTATAAATTAAAACTGAGTTTGTTTTGTTACAAATCCCAGAATTTGTGTTCTATGTTATGCCTTGTACCCTATTGGGTTTCTGGGTGGCATTAAATTCTGTTCTTGTTATACGTCAGCTCTGTCCAAATTTCTTGTTATACCATACATAAGCTTTGATATTTTTTCAGCTGCAAAATATATTATAATAATGATAACAATAATAATAAATTTGTGTCAGGAAAATTTATAATATTTAACGTACGTATTTCTTTTTCTCATAATCATTTGATTTAAAGGGGGGAGGTTGGTGCGTTAATCAAACAGACTGCCTAGTGCGCACTACATATAGTCGAGGTTCTTCCAAGCATATGCAACAATCTATCGACTTTATAGATTTTCTTTCAAACAATTTCACAAAAAATCCAGGTAAAACAACATACATTTATTTATTTATTTATTTATTTATTTATTTATTTATTTATTGTTATACTTTAATTTAATATTTAAATTTTGTTATATATAGAATTCTACAACTGGAATAGAGTCTATGTTCCATACTGTGATGGATCGTCGTTTACGGGTGATATTGAAGCACCTGACACGGTAAGTATTATAAAATTGAATTTTAAATATTTTAATTCTAAATATACTAAATAAGTTAATTCTTGTTTTTTTTTTTTAAAGGTGACCAATGTGACATACAGAGGTGCTAGAATTTTTAAAGCCACGATGGACGATCTATTGTCTATGGGAATGAATTGTGCCGAAAATGTATGATAATCTTTAGTTATATAGTTGATTGAAGATATTTAGATTGAATTTGTTATTTGAAACAAAATATTTATGCCATGGGACAACTCTAAGGTTCTGAGTTTTTTCTTCTTTTTTTTTTCTTTTTCCTTTTGGGAGAAAATACAACATTGTAAATAATTTGTTATTAAATTTATTGTAGGCACTTCTTACTGGTTCTTCAGCGGGGGGATTGGCAACAATGATACATTGTGATCGATTTCGAGAACTCCTCCCACTATTTGCTAGAGTAAAATGTCTCCCAATCGCAGCGTATTTTGTGCACGAGTAAGCTTAATTTTATATATAATAGTCAATTTCAACTTGATTTACAAAAAAAAAAATTAAATTATTTTTAAAATGGAATGAACAACTATAACATGTCTAATCTTTTATTAGGGAAAACCTATTGGGGAGCAAACAATTTGAGCCGGCATTTGATGCATTGATTGATTTACATGTAATTTCAATTTCCTTAGTTTATAAATGTTTTATTATATTAGTTTTTTAAAAACTAATTTCTCAAATATAAACTTTAATACAAATTTATTTACTTTAGAACTTACTATGAGTGTTTTTTTAAAAAAAAAAAAATTATTACAGGGATCAGCCGGAGTGCTACCTCCACTGTGCACTTCAATAATGAGGCCGAGTCTTGTAAGTTAATTAAACCAATTTTTTGCTACTAAATTGTTTGTGGCATAATATATATTTCATTTTTTGCTACTAAATAATTGTTTTCGATCCACACAGTGCTTGTTCCCGCAATATCTATTGTTGTTTGTGAAGACACCCGTTTTCATAGCTATGTCAGCATTTGACCAAATCCAGGTTATTTGGACTCTTTGTTAATTTTGGTGATTTTAATTCAATGTTCCAATCAATTTAGTTTAAATATTTATAAGTTAGCTGCATGACTTCAAATGCTAATTTCTTATTCCATCATATATGAACCTATTAGTTGTCCCAATGTTGAGACAAATTAAATATATAATTTTATTTTCAATGTTTCTTTATATTTTAGATAAGGATGAACTTGTTTCGTGAAGACGAAGTGTGCTTAGTAAGCCACAATTGCACCGATGATCGGAAGGTGGCAATGCAAGGTTAGTATTATATTATAAGTTCATTTTTTTTTTTTTATAAAAATTATTAGATTATTTCCATTCTATATATTGGAATTGAATGAAGTCATCAATTTAATGTGAAAATATAATATAGTTTCAAGCTACATCTTAAAAAATATGTTACTGCTCATAAGGCCGGAATGGATGATAATATATAAAATAATTAATAAATATTTGATTATTTATTTATTTTTCAGAATTGAGATGGGATGTATTAGCTGCACTGCCAAAAGCTCTTCCATTATTTAGGGGGATGTGGATTACTAACTGTATTGCTCATCATTTGATTTACTTTTCAACGCTAAAAATCATAGGGAACAAGGTAATTAAGAGTGCGATATTTTGTTGTTTACTTAATATATATATATATATTTATATATATATATATATATATATATATATTTCTTTTTTGTGACAAATTTTAGTGTTATTTTTACAGACCTATGCTGAGGTATTTCACGATTGGTATTTCGATTACAATTACTTGCAAGTGATTGATACAACTTTAGAGCCAAGAGATTGCTCTGAATATGGCATATATCCTCAAGCATTGAATTGATACATGCAGAATTGATGTGATAAAGTTAGATGTTGGCAGGCTTGGATTGTTGAAAATTTGTTAGCTATGTGGTCGGCTTGAATTGTTGTATTTAAATTGATACATGCAGAAGTTTTATATAATTAATCGTTTAATTAATATGATCAATCATTAAATAGTTTGAGTTTTGATTACCGAGTAATTTGACATAAACAGCAATAGTTATACTATGGACTCGGGTCCAGTATGCAAAGTAGGCCCGTGTCCCATTTACATATACTTAATGTTCACAATTTAAATTGCTAACATTCAATTATGAACATTATATTTAGTACGTAAATTGTGTACTGAGTCTACCTTGCAAAGAGGACCTAGGTTCACAGAATAATTTGCCTCAAAATTTGAGCTCAAAATAGTACATAGTTTTAACTTACCTAATATAATTGAATCAACTTATTTGAATTTTTTTAGTCAATTAATTTAAATTATGCACTCCAAATTCTGTTTATTATTCACGTACGCTATGGGGTGAATGAACAAAATAAGTAATATCTATCATATATAAAATTACATTCTTTAAATTTACATTGAAATTATATTATATATCACAGGGAATATGGTAAATGAACAAAAGCAACAATGCTATATTCAATGCAGTTCGTAAATAACACAACACATAATTAAATGCATAAACACTCCACATGGATTAAGGTCCAAGATTAAAATTAATATAATTAGTGAATTTAATTTGTTAATGACAAGCCTATGGTTTGGAGAAAGACTACTTAAATTATTAATTTATCCTTTGATAAAAAAATCGGACCACAAGAGGAAACTACTACAAGTAATGGAAATGAAAGAAGAGATCTCGATAACTGTGATACCTCGGGACATGGTGTTCTTCGATGCATAGAGCAAGTGCTTAAATGACAAAGTCCAAAAGATGATTTCTTTGAACTTCAAATTTAATGTTCATGACTGCAACTTTATTTCCTTTTATAAACAAACTAAACTAAACAAATATATATATATATATATATATATATATATATAGAAATGGGTTCCTATGATTGGCTACCTCAGGTGCGATTGTGTGGTTAAATTTGAGCCATTAATCTTACCTAAATCAACGTAGAGGATTAACAATGATTAAAAAAATGCACAGTAGCAATTTGATCTTTTTTGCATCTATGTCAAATTTAAGGTGCGTGATATTCCTTCTTAAGGTGCGTGGATTTGTGCTTAAGGACGGTGAGCGATTTTTGTACTATGTGGCTTAAGCTGCGTCAGGTGTTGTGGTGTTGAAAACTTAAGTGCGTCGATCTAAAACTTTAGGTGCGTGGTTTTCCTTCTTAAGGTGCGTGATTTGTGTACTTAAGGTGCGTTAGCCTAGTGCTTTAGGTTTGTGGTTTTTCCTTCTGAAGTGCGTAATTTGTATGCTTAAGGTGCGTCAGTTGTTGAAACTTAATGTGCGGCATTTTAAAATTTTAGGTGCATGGTTTGTCTTCTTAAGGTGTTTTGTTTGTGTGTTTAAGGTGCACGGTTTGTGTACTTAAGTGCTCCATTTTAAAACTTTAGGTGTGTGGTTTGTGCTCTTAAGGTTCTTTGCTTTAGTGCTTAAAATGCGTGATTTGTGTATTTAAAGTGCGTCATTTTAATGCTAAAGGTAGTTTTTTTTTAGATAATTGTACAAGAAGATATACCCGCACCTAAACCCTCACACGCACGCACGCACGCACATATAGGGGTTTAGATAAGATAAAGGTATTACCATAAAATGTAAGGATTAATCATAGCAAGCCATCACGTTTCATTAGATTTTGGGTGTTTTAGTTAAAAAGAAGTATAGAGTAAATTTTACAATTATTACAATTATTAATCATCTACCCAACATCACGCTATTGTAGGACACAATAAAGTTAATAGCATTAAACTAGAATTTAAATCTGATTTAAAATAAGATTGTATCCCCACAACTGGCCATTTAATTCGAAAAGACACCCGCGGTTATGTAGTTAATTCTCGAAAAGTAAATTGAAATTAATTAGAATTAATTTCTAAACTGATCATATGTTAGACACTTATTTCATATTATTTTTAATGATTGAATATGTTATTATAATTGAAGAATATGTTCCATTCATCTTAAATTCTCAACTAAAAGTCTAAGGCAACACGTGGACCATAATATCTTTTTATTGGGTGAGGTAGTGATTCGAACCCATAACCTTTCGTATTGGATTTTGAACCCATCCTTCGGCATGGGGTTGGTTCTGATTCCAAATTGAAGCATGTGTGCTTAATTGCAATTAAAAGTATAAGTTGATAGTTGGATTGCACATTTATGTGTATATATTATATGTTAAACAATTATAATTGTCCTGATGAATTAATTTGGTGCTTAATTTTATTGATTTTAGTGTGTGAGATAATAACGGAGCAAGATTATATTTCTATTAAATATGGGCTTTGACAATCTCAAATGGAATTAGTGTCTTAACTTACTATTATAATATGCCTATGCGATGCCTATTATTGCATTGTTCCTAGCGCACATATATGTAACCACATTGCCAAACTTAATACTTTTTGCAAATTTTAATGTGGACGATGGTCCATGTAGTGGCAATGTGGCATGGACAGTAAAGCAAAATAGTTTCCTATCATTTTAATTACATTTGAGTTCTATTTTTTAATTTTATTTTTCACACACACTAGTTTCATTATAGTAACAATAAAGTACGATTTTAATTGTACTACAGTTTCATTTGACAATATACGTTATTGCATGAGCTCTATTATATGTTTTTAGTTTCATTTTCAATAAACACTAGTTTAATTATAATAACGTTGAAGTATAATTTTAATTACACTTCATGCTTATTTGACAATATATGTTATTGTACGTATGAGTTCTATTTTTTAATTTAATGTTTCACACACACTAGTTTTATTATAGCAACACTAAAATATCATTTTAATTATATTACAAATTTTATTTGACATTACATGTTATTGCATGAACTCTGTATTTTAGTTTCATTTGTCACACACTAATTTAATTTTCGCAACACTAAAAATTAATTTGGTGCTTAATTTGATTAAATTTAGTTTGTGAGATAATAAGATGGGAATGATTTATTTTTATTAAATATGAACTTAATATTTCTTTAATGTCATTGGCAATTAGGGAATGAGCGAGCTTAATTGGCAGAAGCGAAAATAAATGAAGAAAAGGGGGAATTAGAGAAAATAAAAGAAGGAAAGGGAAAAAAAAAAAAAAAAAAAAAGAGATCAAGAAAGAAAGAATAAAAGAAGAGAGACGTAACAGAGGAACAATAGATTGAAAAAATGACGGGTCATAACATTATCACCTTTGTCAGTGCGTAATATTTTTACTAACTAACCAATTTGTAGTTCAACCTCTGATTTAAATATTTTAAATTTTTCTAAGGCTTCATCCTTAAAATGCATGAGGTACATATATTAGTATCTTGAAAAGTCATCAATAAATGTGACAATATTTTATTTTTATTTTTCAAAGATGTGGTGGTATAAAAATCATAAATGTCATTGTGCACCAATTCAAATAATATTGAATTCTTTATTATAACATTAGGAAATATATTCCTAGTAATTTTATTTAACATGCTAGTACGACATTTTTCCATGTTTAAATCAAATGACAGAATTAAACCATCCTAAGCCCTAACATATAGTCGTTTATAATTTACGTGACATAAACAAAATTGTCATAAATATGATGAACACGCCATATACATAGAACAATTGATTTTATTAATATTCAATCTAAACATGTTGTTCCTTGGGCCAACAAATATTCCTGCCTTAGATAAAATTAACCTATCTACTCCAAATACTAGTTTGAAGCCATATTTTTTAAGAACTATATGCAAGAAACCAAAATTTTCCTAATATCTAGGGCATGAAAAACATCTATGAGTGTCAACTTCTTTCCTAAGTGAGCAATACCTAACTAAACTTGTCCAATGCTTTTGACATTACCCTGCAATAATTTCACATGTACAGGTTTGGACCATCTTTCAACTCTTTATAAATTTTATAAAGATGCATGTCGTCCTTGCAAACATGCCTGGTTGCCCCAGTGTCATCCAACCACGATTCATCATTTTGCATGATACAAACCTAAGAAATCGTAGCAATGAAATTTTCAGTGCTCTTAGAAACAAGATTAACAATCTCACCTTGTTTTTCTTAGACACTTCTTTGCTCATGATCACCAGCACCTTGACCTTCCATTTTTGCCTTCCTTTTCTTCCAAAATTTGCTGTGTCTTTTAAAGTGTGGACCATTGCTTTTTCCAGGCAGCATTCTTGCTTTCCAGGCACCATTTTCCTAACAATCAGAAATTTAAAAACTTATAGCTTAATATTTTTGTACATCAGCTCATCTCAACCAAGCTTAATTTTACTTATGCAATAGCAGACTTCAAACTTTTCTTTTCTCAACGAAATAACTTTCTACCGAACTTTACATAATATTATAACACTACACCACCCAAATATTATTTATGTTTTCATGCTAATAGATCTTAAAATTAATCACCATTACTATATAAATATCTAACATTTGGACTTGATTCTTTAGTCGTTATAGTATTCTATATTTTTTGTGATTTAATTTCTATTGAATTCATGAGTTTAATTAATCTTGATGCATACTTATTAATTATTCTTGTGATTTATTGCTATATTAAGGTTAGGTTGCCTACTTAGGCAATCAATTAGGCTTAATTATGTTGGCCGTATTTGTCACCTCTAAGGAAATTAGATGAGTTAAGGGTTAATGCACGTTTGCGTTTAACTTCAATTATTATGATAAATAAATATTCTATGTGTCAATGATCATGTCAAATCAATTAGACTTAACACTTGGGGTTGAAAACTCTCATTTAAATCATTAATTTTGATATTAGTCTTCAGGCTAGTTTATTCTTGAATTCAAATTATTGCCTTCTATTCTATTCATGTTTTAATTAAAATCATGTATTCGTTAAGAGAAAATTTTACTTAAGACATAGTAGTTATTCAAAACTCTATGTGGGGTCGACATGAACTTTCCATATCTATATGTTAGTTTAGTTCTATTATTTGGTGTTAAACAGCGCGCATCAATAATTAACCAATGTATAGAGTGTTACATTGAGAGGTGCAATCGAAGGGTAAACCCAAGAAATAGAAATCTACTTCTCGGCAGCAACCAAGAAATATGTGACCCGCACGATTACTGTACCGAGAGGTACTCACGATGCAAGGTGACTACACCCAAGATGTAGTTATGCCCCCATTTAAGTTTTAAAAAATTAGGCATAACTTAGCTTGCATGGGCTGTCAATTTTTTGACAACATTTGTGTACATAGGTCACGAGTGCACACACTTTTCAAACTCGTTTTTAGATTTGATTTGCACCCCTTTCCCGTGAGAGTCATTATGCTATGCAATTCAAACTAATTTATAATTATTGCAAAGTTCAAACATGTAAACAAATATTAAGAATACATCCAATAATAAGTGTCAGTGCACTTAAGATATGTAAAAGTGCACTCGAATCGATTGCACGCACTTTAACATATCATTCAATAATATGTTTTGTTATTATCGGTTGCACGCACTTTAACATATCATTCAATAATATGTTTTGTTATTATTATTATTTTTTTTTCTTTTTTCTTTTTTGGATAAGAGGGCCACTCCATATTTTTGCTTTTGTAAACCTAGCTTGATTTTGTCAATAAATAAGTTTATTTAGCGAAATGAAAAAAAAAAAAAAACAAAACAAAGCAAAACAAAAGTTTATGTAATTAATTAAATTGATGTCTCGTACGCTTTTTTTTTTTTTTTTTTTTTTGTGTACTCTTACAAATACTTACTAATTTTACATTCATCATTTTTGTTTTGCATACGCTTTCTTCAATCCAATTAAATTATTAAAAATTATTTCTGTTTTTATATATTATGTTGAAATTCATTTTCTAATTGATATTTTTTCAATTGTATAAGTCTTAAATGGTGTGATATATTAGGCCAAGAATGCCAAAGTTGATTTACAACTGACGCAGTTCTGGGGTGATTGTGCGAGATAGCGAAGGATAATTTACGAGCTTGACCCTAACACAGTGGGGAGCTTGACCTATAAAGAAGCTTTTACGTGGATTAAGCAGATGAATTTGAATCCTGTAAAGCTAGTATCTGATTGCCAAATCCTTGTTCATGCGATTAGTGCTCATACGAAAGATCTTACCTACACCAAATTAATTATCGAGGACTGGGGTTCGATTATGGATATCTTTAAGGATATATCTATCTCTTTTGTTAGATGTAATACCAATAGAGTAGTCCATGCGCTCGCTAGAGCAATTGGCTCCCAGTTTTTTTGGGAAATGGACTTTTGATGGCAAATTATACCGTGCACCACGGTGCACATAACAATGTGCATCACGTACGTAAACGACATCGTTTTGAGCATTGTAAACTAACCGTGTCTTTTTTTTGGAAATCACGTTTTCCGTTTCGGGCGGTCTGTGTATTTATGTTAATATTCTGTGTATTCTAGGTAATCGTTCTGTGTATTCCAGACAATCATTTTGTGTATTCTAGGCAACCGTTCTATGTATTCGTGTTAGTAACACATGTTGTGATGTGTTTGTGCATTCGAATGTTTAGGAGGAAGAGTTATGTGTATTTTGTGTCAATATTATGTGTATTCATGTTATTAACACATGTTGTGATGTGTTTGTGCATTCGAATGTTAAGAGGATGAGTTCTGTGTATTTTGTGTCAATATTCTGTGTATTTTGGGTAAACATTCTGTGTATTCTACGCAAACGTTCTGTGTATTCTAGATAATGATAATGTGTATTATAGATAATGAATTCCCTGGAGTCATTTGCGTCCGCGTCCACTAGCATCGAAACGACGTCGTTTTGGACCAGGGTGCACATTGCTATGTGCACCGTGGTCCACAATATAATGATTGACTTTTGATCCCTGCCTTTCATTTGTGATCTCTTGATGATTGTTTATTTCAAAAAAAAAAAAAGGGAGTAAACGGTAGACATAAATGCATAAACTCTCAAATCCACATTCAATGGATTAAGTAATAAAATGATAACAGGTTAGAGAAAGTATTTATGAACAGATACTACAATGTAATAGGGTCATTTATATATTTTTTTAAAAAAGTAATAAAATGAAAACTAGTAGTATAATTAGTACTCTTCAATTCCTCTAATTTAGAATTATTACATTTTCAATGTTTATTAAATATTTTACGGAGTAGAAGTTATGTGAATAAGTTACACTATGAATTTTTTAGTGTAATTATTACAATTTTTAAATTAAACCATTCATGTATATAAATATGTATAATAAATATAGTGTATTAAAAGTATTCAATGAATATGAATTTTTATTGAGGAAATATTATATATAAACATTTACTCTAATATCATTAACATAAATTTATGACTAAATCAGATTCAGTTGTACATGAAATGTAATTAATGATTATTTGTTCATTTTATATGTGGTTAATATCAAAACTTCTGTTACTTTATATATATATATATATTATATATATATATATATATATATATATATATATATATATATATAGTGGGATATATATACACACACAATACACATACCTACATACGCACGCATGCAACAAAATAGAGTGGGATAAGAGTAATAATCAATTATGAGAAGTAAATACATAATTATAGTGTTTGTGTTAAGCATTGTTTTACCTTTATTAGTGTGTGCATGCACTAATACATCTCCACCTCCACCTGATCCTACTAAAGACACTACAGATGTAGATATAGAAGAGCAAGTTGAAGCATGTGTTATTAGAGATATAGATTTTAGCTATGAATTTAATAATGTTCTTCCTCCTTTTCCTCCCGACAAAAAACGGAATATTGAAGAAACTTGTAGACGACATGTGAATTGTGCATATCGTCATATAGGTTGTTAAAAATTAAGTGGACCATTCATCTTTTTCTAATGTGTTGGTTTTTTTGCCTAGGTTGGTGATATTGTAATTCATAAAGTTCAATGAATTAATCACTAAGTACAAGTGAATAATGATACATTTTGCCCAACAATGATATTCAACAAATTAAATTAATAAAATCAATTGTTTGATATAGTCTTGTATCTGTTTTTTTTTTTTAATTTATATTTTATGTATATTAGATCTTTCTATAATCCAATATTAATTTTTAATATTATTAGTTTGTTTTAATCCTTTTTATTTTATCTTTTTAGATTTTAATTTTTATAAATAACAAATATAATCTGGAGGGTGTGGTTGAGTGGAAGGGACTCATTCATCTTTAACCAAAGGCCAAGGGTTCGATCCTTGACTTTGGGTATAGGGCAACCTTAAATTTGCTTTAATACTATTTTCAATTATTATTAATTTATTACTATAATTACAAAAGTTAAAGAGAAAAAATTTTGGCTAAAAAGAAAGATTAATCATGCACTACAGTTCAAGAGCTTATAACTCATTTTACTAATAAGATATAAACTCTGTTTGATAATGTTCCCAAAATAAGCAAGTATGTTAAAATAAGAGCATATTTTGAAACTTCTCATATATACGCTTATCTATAATTACAAAGTTTTCATATAAAATATTATTACTGGAATTTTACTCTACACAATTATATATACAAAATAAAAATATCTAATTGCTTTTATATGTTTTTATTTTTTGGTAGGCAACACTAATTTATTTCTTTCTAACAATTTGTACACACCTACCATGAATGAAGTTGGATCTGATCTCAATCAAACATAAATTCACCCGTACCTTTGACTGACCTAACAAATGGTAATTGTCCAAATGTCCAATTATGTAATGTTTAGAACCCAATGGCCCGCATTGTTTTCTTAAAATGTAATTAAAAGGTATAATTACATTAGCAGGTAATCTTACTAATACCATGTTCAAAAACAAATTTTAGAACGTTGAGTGGAATATTAGCTTCTACTACAAATAACGTGCCTTCTACGTGTAAGTTGAAATCGCTTATATTTTGACATTATTCCTTTTATACCGCGATACGTTATGCTTACTTCTCAGGGGTGACTGATGAGTATAACTTAACCACAAAGTTCTTTGCCTATCTGTTTGTCATATCCTACTTAAAATCAATGAGTGATAAGTAAGCAGACATTAATCATTTAACTACATCTCTCCATGGTAAATCACAACGCCAGGTCTCGAATCGAGCAGGGACTTAACTCGATCAACCTGACTGAAGATAAAGGAAGGTTTTCATTCTTTTCAAAATTCCTTTCAGTGGCCTATTTAGACTTTGGTGACCCCAAGTCCCGAACAATACTTGCAAGCACCGCGAGTCATTTTTTTGGTAAGATAAAAGATTGATCAAGTCCAAGGCAACTCATGCACCGAAGTATTCAACCTACTATGTAAATGGAAAAATAAAACTGCCAAGAATATTAATGCACCTGAATAAGTTATATGATTTATTCTTTAACCCGAAAAAAAAATGTTTTCCTAGAATTTGTACTTCAGCTACTAACTTTGTTTACCAAGAAGTTTTTAATTATATATAAAATTATACCAAACTTTTTTAGCTTTAGTTCATTTTTTTTTTCAGTACTATAGACGCTGTTACAATGTGGTATATCTGTTCATAGGTTGAATAAAAGAGTCAATATCATCTCCACTAAGGCTCGAAATCAGGTGCCACTAAACCACGATACGTTTTAATGTACTTGATGTCTTCTTCATGCTTAAATTGCACGTCTAAATAAATCATTGATGCATTTAATTTGTGAAAGGTTCTGTGATCTTCCTTTATAATAATTTCTGTAGCATCAATTGGTAACAAATGGATAACACTTTGAGTTTGCACTAGAAATATGTGCATGCTTTTAATCCTTATACTCAATACAAATTCAAAACCTTTCTATAACAACTTTTTGGGTATCCAGTACAAGAGTTTAGACCTAAATAAGCATTGGAGCATTCAATTTGTTGGATAAATAATTCGATCCGATAATACAAGTCTTAATGGTGTGTTTGGTTCCCACATGGGAATTAGAATTGAAATGAGAATCAAATACTTGGTAATAGTATGGTTTTGGTAGTAGGGTAGAATTGAAATCATTACCAATATTGATGTTTGGTTATGTATGACCCTATAATGGGAATAAATGTTTTAAAAATACAAAAATAAAAAATCAAGGCAATTGATCATAATATAATGACATCCAAAGCACCAATATGAACAAAAAAGAATATAAAAACACAAATCTAAAAGCACTAATCTAAACTTAAAAATCATATTACCAAAAAGATGGAAATATACGTTTTTAATTAGGGAATGAAGTTTTTAATTGGAGGTGTAATCAAATCTCATAGTTTGTTTTAAGAAGTTGTCAACCAAACACTAACTATAATTTTGATTTCCATTCTTGCTGTGTAAAGCAATGAACCAAACACATCCTTAGTTTTTTTTTTTTTTTTTTTTTTTGTGGTTAAATAATTCTTTGAAGAAATTAGCCAATATTCTTTGATACAATGATTCAATGGTTTGTGAGCTTGAATTAATTCATTGTTAGTTTAAGGCACACCACGTGTGCCCAGTACCGTCATAATCGATTAACCAGCTTTAAAGAAAGTGAAAAATAGTTTTTTTTTTTTAGAATAAAAAGTGAAAATTAGTTCAATTGAAAAGTATGAATGGTCTCGCTCGCAAATAATCATTTGGTCAATGCTAAAATTGATTTTAGCGTCTTTTATAATCAACATGGTATTTAAAACAAATTGGGTGGTTGAGTAGGAAGTAATTGAATGTAGCGAAGGAAAGGAAATACCAAATAAAATATGGGTGAAATATGAGCCGTGGATATAATATGCGGATACCATTCATCTTTGTTGAATTTGCATAGTTGGATATATAATTGGTTCGTACTATATATATAATATTCAAGTGTTTCCTTTCAGATCAGACTTCAGACACATTGCTTTGTCACACTTCTGCAGCGCATGGCACAATTATTATTGTGTGAACCATACTCTCAAATGATGTATATTTAATACATAAATAATGTACTTTTAATATATTAAAATGTGCATTTTATTGAGTGAGAATACATTATTTGAGTACTGAAAATACATTATTTTGTATAATGTACCTTAAGTACATGAATAATGTACTTTTTAATAGAGTTAATACCACAAATGGTCCTCTGACTATTAGGGTAGTACTCCTTTTAGTTCTCGACTTTCAATTCGACCACAAATAGTCATCTGACGTTCATTTTTTACCACATATAATCATATGTTAAAATTTTTGTTAAATAGGTGTTAAATCTAGAGGTAATATCGTCAAATTGATTAATATTATTATTATTACTTATTTTTTAGAATTATATGACAACATAATTAATTTCAAACATTAATAAATATTAAATTAATAAATATAAAAACAAAATGGACGTGACAAATCACATAAATGAACAAATTAAATAAAAATTTATGATTAATGTTCGTAATTTGTACTTGATTAATTATATTAATTCAACAGTGGCGGCCTTTAGTTGTGTCCCAAACAAAATGTTTATTCGATTAATGAACAGTGAAAACTATTAATCGGTCATGTATGAAAAACCATGAAAATAATGGAAGCAAGGTTTTTGAAAAAAAAATCATGTATGAAAAACCATTAAAATAATGGAAGCAAGGTTTTTGGAAAAAAAAAAATCATGTATGAAAAACCATTAAAATAATGGAAGCAAGGTTTTTGAAAAAAAAAAATCTTCTATTTTAATCTGTTGGTTAAATTAAAAACAGATAGCTCTAATATTAAATCTTCATTTTGTATGCATAATTACGAGAATAAGATGCATTGTCTTTTTATTTAGGAGATTTATATTTGTTAATTGTTTCAATTATGCTTGTTGGTGAAAAATTCTAAACATTTTTATTTTATGACCATTATATATAATATCAATTAGACAATAATATCCCTAAATTTACCACCTATTTAACAAAAATTTTAATGAAGGACTATTTGTGGTCTAAAATGAAAGTCAAAGAACCTTTTGTGATCGAATTGAAACTCGAAGACTAAAAGGAGTACTGACCTAATAGTCAGAGGACCCATTTTTGGTATTAACTCTTTTTATATATTAAAAATCTACTCTTTTGGTATGCTCCACAACAATATTTTGCGGCGCAAGGTGTCTTTCTTCTGCTTGCTCACATTAATCAAAATATTGGGATGTTAAACATTTTTCTAATGTTTCAAGAAAAACACTAAATATACAACAATAACGATTTTCTTAGTATTATCTTTAATACTCTTAAATTTGGCGGCCAGTAGGTTGGATGTCACTGGGTTTAGGCCTTGAAGACGTAGGAGAATTTTTTTCGAACTGCATTACCAATTTATAGTTTTTTTTTTTTTCCTTTTGTTATCTTTTCTATTTTGCATTATGCTTACCCTCTGTACCAATTGTCCAATATAATATCTGTTATACCAGCAAATACTACAATATTCAAAATTCTAAGAATGCAAATAGTACATTAATTCTAAAGAAAACTTTAATTTTGTTTCCTGAAAATATCACATATATTTTGTCTCTTGCATCAATATTCTATCTCCCACTTTCTATGTTTTTCCCTCCCCTTATTCTGTGTAATTTTCTGTTTGAAATAGCATCCGCTCAAAGTGGTATCATTTTGTCATAATTTTAAAATTATTCGAGATTTTTTTTTGAACTACAAATATCTTTTACCATCTATTAAAAATTGGTGGAAAATTAGCTAAAATTGACAAGTGGTCATTTTGAGGCAAAGTTTTGAGTGTCCACTTTTAATTTGGGCAAAGATTATGTATAACATATTCTGTACATGCAAATAACAATTTATGTGTATGTATTTAACAAGTTATGTGCCTATAGTTAACATGTTATATGCCTTCAATTTATTTACAGACACAAACTATTAAATATAAGTACAAAATATTTTAACTACAGACACATAATTTGAATGTTATTTTGGATCATGGTCCACAATGCAACGTAGACTCTGATACCTGGTATAATTTGCCAATTAGGTTGGGGCGGACTAATAAGCAAAAAAAATCTTGCAGTAGGTTAGAGTTATAATATTTATAAATATTTTATTACATATGAGTTGTGCTAGGTTAGACTAAGCTTAACAATAAAAATCTTAGTCCGTTTAGACCCACATCTCAAAATAATAATAATAATAATAATAATAATAATAATAATAATAATA
This sequence comes from Ipomoea triloba, assembly GCF_003576645.1. Classification (NCBI taxonomy): domain Eukaryota; kingdom Viridiplantae; phylum Streptophyta; class Magnoliopsida; order Solanales; family Convolvulaceae; genus Ipomoea; species Ipomoea triloba. The sequence goes on from NC_044916.1 coordinate 5,670,017, forward strand.
ATAATAATAACATTAATAATAATAATATAATAATAATAATAATAATAATAATAATTATTATTATTATTATTATTATTATTATTATTAAATTTCTTTATCTAAAAATTATTATATTTATCAATTTATGTATTTTTTTTATAATAAATTATAAGTTAACAACTATTTATTTACATATTTTTATGATAACTATTATGATTTTCTTACTTTAAGATAAAACACCTTAAATTAAAAATTCTCTATAGAAAAAGAACCATTTTCCAAACTAATTTTCTAGTATTTCTAAATTAAACTTAAATTTAAAGTTACCTAGGGAACTAAGTACTACCAGACTACCTTCGAAAAGAAAATCAAAAAACAAAAAAAAAAAAGTGCTACCATACACTCTCTAAGGCCATCCCCATTAATGAGTTGTTTCACATTTTTTTAAGAAAAATGTGGTTATGTGGAAGTGAGAGGAGGGAGAGAGAGAAAATGTGAGCTTGTTGCAGGAGGGAGGGATTTTGGTCGGCTATTGTGGGTCCCACACGGAAAATGAGCAGCAAGCTCGCTGTGCGTGCGAGCACTGCTGCGCGTGTAACACCCCAATTTTCACCTCTTGGATTTATTACAAGATCCCTAATGATACAATACATTGCGGAAGCATCTAACCAACAGAAAACTGGGTGTTACCACCACGCTTAGGTATCTCTCCTATACCCAAACGCTAAGGCTAAACTTACAACCTCAAATAACCATATCAACATCCAAATATGTACATATGGAAATAATTCTTCCAGGGTGTCTATTCTAGGATAGAGTAGTCCTCAACCTCGACTTCCATCCTATTCAGAGCTCATCGGGATTCAGGAGCCCACACTAGACAACATCTGTAAACACATCGAAGTGTAGTTAGCGCGACGGCTAAGTAAGAAAATCCATTATCACTCAAAAGTAAACAAAGGTTTCGAAAAACATAATCTCAGAAAACTGTAGCTTTACCCAAAAGTTGAAAATCTACCTGCAACCAGATTATCAACAAAAGAAAGTATAGTAGAGAATACGAGTTGCATCAGCGTATAATACTTTTCATATCTGAGAATTTCCATCATTTAACTCAAAATAGAGGGTCCAACAACACACTTTACTGTTCAAAAATTCGTGACATGTTATGCTTTAACCTAGTTACGGAGTAACTAGATTTCCATAATTAGTAAAAATTTACTTAGTTCCCCCCTGGATAAGTACAAGGCATTCTTGGAATATTTTCAAGAATCTCGGACCGCGGCACTCATGCCTCCCGCAGGTCAACATCTCAATAACTTCCGGGCCACGGCTCACCAGCCTCCCGTAAAGTCAAACATCTCAACAACTTTCGGGCCCCGGCTCACAAGCCTCCCGCAAGTCGATCATCTCAATAACTTCGGGCCACGGCTCACAAGCCTCCCATAAGTCAAACATCTCAACAACTTCCGGGCCCCGGCTCGCAAGCCTCCCAAGAAGTCAAACATTTCAATAACTTTCGGGCCACGGCTCCCGCAGGCCTCCCGTAAAGTCAAACATCTCATTAACTTCCAGGCCCCGGCTCACAAGCCTCCCATAAGTCAAACATCTCATTAACTTCCAGGCCCCGGCTCACAAGCCTCCCATAAGTCAAACATCTCATTAACTTCCGGGCCCCGGCCCGCAAGCCTCCCAAGAAATCAAACATTTCAATAACTTTCGGGCCACGGCTCCCGCAGGCCTCCCGTAAAGTCAAACATCTCATTAACTTCCGGGCCCCGGCTCGCAAGCCTCCCAAGAAATCAAACATTTCAATAACTTTCGGGCCACGGCTCCCGCAGGCCTCCCGTAAAGTTATCATCTCAACAACATTATCCAGAAACTAAGGTTTTCAAAACGTTCTTTCTTTCCTTGAGGTTAATTAGTATTTTTCACATGATGTCTCAAAACAATTATTCTCATCCAAATATGTTTCCAAAATACACATATTTGTCAAAGACTTTTCACCATGAAATTCCAAGTGGCAAGGGTCACACTTGTTTCTTAAAACACAAATTTTCCCTAAATTAGTGAACATAATTTACAAAATAATATTTGAGCTTTCAAAAATTGACTCGGTTGCCCGTAGGCCTTCCAAACATCAAAACATTCGGGAGCAAAAACATCGGGGGAAAGTTCGGTCGAAAACGGATTCGCGTCGCGCGGACTCGCTGTTTTCCGCAACGAGGGACGCACGGCGGACGCTCGTTCGGCATTGACGCCGAAATTCTGGGTGCCACGGACGCGCGTCCAGCCTTTCGGCCGTGACGCCGTAACTTCCCCACGGACGCACAGCGGACGCGCGTCCGTGGTCGCGTCCGGCCCTTCGGCCGTGACGCCGAAACTCTGGACGCCGATGGACGCGCAGTGGACGTGCGTCCAAGGCCGCGTCCATCTGGATCTGCCCACTTCGGGCAGCAAAAACCGGGTTGTAACACCTCGATTTTCCACTATTTTTCACAAGTGTAAGCTTATAGGGACATAAACACAACATATACATGCATAAATTAACTATGAACATGCATACAAAAATTACCAAACATTAAAGTGTAGTTTCTTTGAGCCAACTTGTAGATCCATAACTTAGCACATATTTTTCACATAAAAATTCCTAGTCACATAATTTACTAGCATTTGATCACCTTCAAGTGACTAAACCAACTTAAGGGATTCCTTACCTCCCAAGTAGATTTTTAAGACCGTAGAAAAGTTGTGATCTTCTCCTCCAAAATTCCACCGAAGATCCTAAACAAAAATCACCATAATAACAACATCTTCATGAATCCTTAGCTTAAACTCAAGTTCTAGGAAGGATTCTAGCCATATTAACCGAATAAAACCAAAGCTTTTACCTATTATGAAGCACTTGTGTTGAAGAAAAAGCTATGGAGTTCTTGGATCTCAAAGACGAAGATAATATTTTCCTTCTCTCTTTTTCCTTCTCTAATTTTCGAAAATGGTAGGGATGGGGAAGACTTGGAGATCAATCTTCTTAGCTAGCTTATCACATACTCTTCCCATTTAATTAATTATTTATTACTATGTGGTGAATAAATGTGACACTTGTCACAATCCCATGGTATGCCTTGTAGAGTAAGTTTGCTTTGCCAGCTAGGGATTAAATCAGATAAAAGTTTGGAGGAATATAACTTAATTCGGGAAAATTTTCATACCAAAATTATTCTAAAAATAATCCCGTCATTAACCACTAAAAATTGGAAATTTTCCGGTATCTCGCGAAATACAGTGGTACGGAGGTTCGTAATAAATTTCACTCTTACAGTTCGTCTAATTTCCACTGAACTGAGTAGGAAGTTCACGCTTAATCGTATCATGCTTAATAATCCATCTCCTAGGGAAATTCGAACTGTATATACGTCCTTAAAAATTTTACGGTTCGTGACCGGTACGTAGATCGCAGCTTTTTAATAACTAGTTTCACTTATAAAAAAAATCCTTCTGAAGTACCGAGAGATCATCTCATAAATGTCATAGCCTAAAAAAATATATTTTTCGAACCATAAACTTATCGGGATAGACGAGGGGTTACAGCGCGCCCATGGGCGCGTTAATGAGACACTTCTCCTTCTCTGCGCGTTCTAACGTTTGGGTTTTTATTTTATTTATTCTTTTCTTTTTTGCTTTCCATTCTGTTACATGTAGAACATGCAACGAGTGAAATTTTTCGAGCAGATTTCTAGCTCCGGGTCTGTATTCGAGTCACAGACAAAAACTCCAATATAAAAGAAAATAAACTTCTTATTATGCGATGCCATTAACCATACAAAGAGGTTTCTTAATTACCATTTAGCCTAACGGCTCTTTCCCTAATTTCAGCTTTAGAATATGGTAAATAAACATGAAAAAGGTAATTATTGATATGCAGGCTATTTTCTAATAATAGTGGTAATCTTGGTTCCCTGCTTTCCTTATGTTGCGAGTGGAGCGTCGCAATCTTCTCTCGTCACGGCTCGATTCACTCTGCTGATAATATTCTTGTTGATCTTTCATATCTTCCATTTGTTGATAGTCATTACTTCTTAAGCCTTGATCTGCCATCGTAACACTCGGTCCCTCATCAATAACCACCTTGTCCGCAAGGTGGAGGTCTGGATACAGTTTTTGAAATTCTTCCTCTAGTATCCATGTTGCGTTTTCTGGAGATTGACCCTCCCATTGGACTAACAATTGCGAGTTTGGTTTTCCATGTCTTAGAACCACACGTCGACTACAAATTGCTAATGGTTTTGAGATAGGATGGTGACCTTGAAATTCTTTAGGAAGTTGGTAAATCCTAGATGGAACTTCGCCATAAAATTTCTTTAGCATGGACACGTGGAATACGGGATGCACCTTTGCTGGTGGGGGCAATTCCAACAGATAGGCCACATCTCCTACTTTTTCTGTGATTCTAAAAGGCCCGTAATAACGTCTTGCAAGTTTCTGGGATACCCGTTGTGCGACAGATTTTTGACGATATGGTTGAAGACGAATAAATACCTGTTCTCCCACTTCAAAATGAACCTCCCTCCGTCCTGCATCTGCTCGCTGTTTCATACGATGCTTCGCTTCTTGAAGATTAGATTTCAAAATTTGAAGAAGTTCTGTTCTTTCTTGTAGCCAATCATCTACTGCTTGGACCATAGAAGAATCTTTCTTATAAGCTGGAATCTGGGATGGTTTTCGGCCATAAACAGCCTGATAAGGAGTCATTTTTATAGCACTATGAAGACTTGTGTTGTAGCTGTACTCTGCCCAACTCAAATATGACATCCATTGGGCTGGTTTTTCATGCGTAAATGCTCGGAGATATTGTTCGAGTCCGCGATTCACCACCTCTGATTGACCGTCTGTTTGAGGGTGATAAGCAGTACTACGCTTCAACTTGGTACCACTTCGTTCAAACAATTCAGACCAAAAGTTGCTCATAAAAATGCGATCCCTGTCTGAGATAATAATTGTAGGAAATCCATGCAATTTGAAAAATATATCAATGAATAATATGGCTGATTTTTGGGCTGTGAAATTCGATCCCAAGGTCCCAAAGTGTGCTTACTTGCTTAAGGTGTCAACAATGACCATTATTACAGAGCATCCTTGGGAGGATGGCAAGCCTGTGATAAAATCCATGGTAACCGTATCCCATATATGCGAAGGAATTTGTAAGGGATGTAGTAGTCCTGCAGGAGCCTGTGTTGAGTACTTGGTCTGCTGGCAAACAAGACATGAAGCCACAAACTTATCCACATCGTTCTTCATTTTTTGCCAATAAAATGTTGCAGCCAACCTAGCAAATGTGCGGGCTGCTCCTTCATGTCCGGCCATCGGGGTGGTGTGGAATTCTTGAAGCAAGATTGGTTTGAGTTGAGAATTGGTGGAGATAAAATAACGGTTTTTGAAAAGCAAGATACCATCGTTAACAGACACATGTTGGATGGTTTCTCCTTGGCTTATGCGTTGGTGTAACTTAAGCAAATCGGGTTGACGCATATTATCTTCTCGAATAGTGTCTAAGAGTTGTACCTTAGAAATAGAAATGAGGTTATAGAAGGCAGCTTGAAACAATTGGATTTCACTCTCTGGTACTCGCGATAAGGCGTCCGCTGCTTTATTGGAAGCTCCAGTTTTGTACTCTATCCGAAACGAAAATCCCAGTAGCTTGCGGACATAAACTTGCTGATCTGGAGTGTGCATTAATTGTTGAACCAATTCCTTTAAACTCTTGTGGTCGGTGTGAATAACGAAAGATTGACCCAGCAAATATTGGCGCCATTTATGCACTGACTCCACTATAGCATATAATTCTCTATTATATGTCGATTGTGCACGCATGCGGGGACCTAGCTTTTTGCTAAAATATGCTATAGGTTGCTCCTCCTGCATTAATACTGCTCCCACTCCTACATCTGAGGCATCAGTCTCGACAATAAAAAGCTTAGTGAAATTTGGTAAGCGCAATACCGGTGCCGTTGTCATAGATGTCTTGAGGCCTATAAAAGCATTCGCAGCCTCTTTTGTCCACTGGAAGTTATCTGCACATAGAAGGTCTATTAAAGGTGCTGCAATTTTGGCATATCCTTGTATAAAACGGCGGTAGTATCCGGTGAGACCCAAAAATCCTCGCAGTTGCTTTAGGTTAGTGGGCTCTGGCCATGCTACCATGGCTTCTATTTTGGATGGATCAGCGTGAATCCCTGCAGCATCGACAATGTGTCCTAAATAATCCACCTGTGCTTGAAAAAATCTGCACTTTGAAAGCTTAACAAAAAAATAGTGAGATGCCAAACATTCAAAAACCATGCGAAGGTGTATTAAATGATCACCAAGTGATGTACTATAGATAAGTATATCATCAAAGAAAACAATAACAAACTTTCGGAGGAATGGCGCGAAAATCCTGTTCATGGTGGCTTGAAAAGTAGAAGGGGCATTTGTAAGCCCAAACGGCATGACCACAAACTCATAATGGCCCTCATGAGTTCAGAATGCGGTCTTATATATGTCTTGGTTATGAATCCAAATTTGATGATACCCTGCCATGAGATCTAACTTTGAAAATAGTGAAGCCCCACCTAGCTCATCAAATAACTCATCAATTGTTGGGATGGGAAAATTGTCACGGATGGTGATAACATTTAGTGCTCGATAATCTACGCAAAAACGGTATGTCCCATCCTTTTTTTTGACTAGTAAAACAGGAGAAGAAAACGGACTTTGGCTTGGTCGGATTAAGCCTTGCTGCAGCATGTCCTTTACTAGCTTCTCTATTTCTGATTTTTGGAAGTGGGGATAGCGATATGGACGAACATTAACTGGTTTAGAACCGGGCAGCAAATGGATCCTGTGATCTAAGTCACGATGTGGTGGCAAATCTCGAGGAGGTTGAAAAATGGTGCTGAAGCTCAATATCAGTTCTGCTGCTTCATTTGGAATGCCTTGAGGTAACTCAAACTCCATAGAGAGAGTGGTATCTGGAAGCTCTTCGTTTTCTGTGGACGCTATGTAAAATAGCTCATAGAGTTCTTCAACATTCTTTGACTCTGTTATTGCTTGAAGTTGATTGAAAGTGATTTGCTGTAGTGATCTCGCATGATCCCCCTTTAGACAAATAGGTTGTCCATTCCATAAGAATTCCATAGAGAGCTGAGCATAGTCATGAGTTATCTTCCCCAACTGCTGTAGCCATTGTACCCCTAAAACAACATCGGGACCTTGAATTGGTAACCCAAAAAGGTCGATAGGAAATATTGTACCTTGCATCTGAATTGGGACTTGAGGACAACGAACTCTGCAATGAAGGGAGTCGCCATTTCCAATATATACGTTGAATTTTTCAATGGTTTTGGTAGGGAGGTGCAATTTTTCTGCAACTGATGGTTGGATAAAATTGTGAGTGCTTCCTCCGTCAACCAAAATCTGTATCCTTTGACCGTGAATATCACCCCATAAACGAAGAGACCTTGGTGTATTCATTCCAGACAGTGAGTTCAGAGTAGAAATATCTGCTGTGATAAGCATAGCCTCTGTGAACTGGTCATCTTGTAGTGTCACTTCTTCCTGACAGACTTGGTCATCTTCTTCCATTCCTAATAACATTAAAAATCTACTTTGACATCGATGAGAATTTGACCATTTTTTATCGCAATTATAACATAATCCCTTGCTTCGTTTATCTCTTATTTCCGCGGCCGATAGACGCCTAACCGGAAGGTCGGGAATAGGACGTCCAGTGGTTGCCGTGGGGCTTGGGCGTTGGGGTGGTTGAGGCATGGTGACAGTGGTTGGGCGTATAGGAGGTTGATGATTGGAATATGGGCGATGCGGAATAGAAACTGCAGTTGGACGAGAAGCCCATTTTGGTGTAGAGAGTAACAACTCATATTTGCTTTCATATGTTTTTGCTAGTGAAAAAGCTTCCTCCAGGGACGTAGGTTTGGCCAACAGTATGTAACCCCTCGGTTTTCCGACAATGTTAGGGTTCGAAAATATTTTTTTTTAGCTATGACATTTATGAGAAGATCTCTCGGTACTTCAAAAGAATTTTTTTTTTAGACTAAGTTATTAATAAGCTGCGATTTACGTACCGGTCACGAACCGAAAATTTTAAGGATTTACTTACAGATCGAATTTTCATAGAAAATGGATTATTAAGTACAATACGATTAAGCCTGAACTTCCTACTTAGTTCAAGAGAAATTCAAATGGACTGTAAGAGTGAAATTGTTACGGACCTTCGTACCTAAATTTCGCGGGAGACCGAAAAATTCCCGATTTTAGTGGTTAATGACGGGATTATTTTTAGAATAATTTTGGTGTTAGAATTTTCCCGAATTAAGTTATAATCCTCCGCACCTTTATCTGATTTAATCCCAAACTGGCAAAATAATCCCTACTCTTCAAGATCTACCATGTGGAGTTCACAAGTGTCACCCTATTTCACCACATGGTAATTTAATTAATGCAATGTCATAAGAGGTATGGTAGGATCATACTTGTTTCTTAACCTTCAAGCCAACTTCCCATCACTCTCTCTCTCTCTCTCCCATTTTCGAAATTCTTCTTGAAGGAAAAAGAAGAAGAAGAAAACCTCATTCTTCTACATTGTGATCCAAGAACTCCCTAGCTTTCTCTTCAACTCAAGTGCTCCATAATAGGTAAAAACTTTGGATTTGTTCGGTTAAAATGACTAGAATCCTTCCTAGAACTTAAGTTTAAACTAAGGATTCATGAAAAGGTTGTTATTATGGTGATTTTGTTTAGGATCTTTGGTGAAACATTTGAAGGAGAAGATCATCAACTTTCTACGGTTTTAAAATCTACTTGGGAGGTAAGGAATCCCTTAAGTTGGTTTAGTCACTTGAAGGTGATCAAATGCTAGTAAATTATGTGACTAGGATTTTTATTTGAAAATTATGTTTTAAGTTTATGGATCTACAAGTTGGCTCAAAAGACTACATCTTGATTTTTGGTAATTTTTGTATGCATGTTCATAGTTAACTTATGCATGTATATGTTGTGTTTACGTTCATTGAGGCTTATACTTGTGAAAATAGTAGAAAAACGGGGCGTTCCAACCCAGTTTTTGCTGCCCGAGGTTGGCAGAATCGGATGGACGCAGTCATGGACGCGCGTCTACCGCGCGTCCATCGGCGCCCAGGATTTCGGCGTCGCGGCCGAGAGGCCGGACGCCACCTCGGACGCGCGTCCGCAGGTGTCCGAGACTACGGCGTCACGGCCGAAAGGCCGGACGCAACCACGGACGCGCGTCCATGGCGCCCAGATTTTCGCCGTCATTTGCCGAACGTGCGGACGCGGCCCGGACGCACGCGTTCGCCGTGCGTCCGTCGCTGCGGACAACCGCGAGTTCGCGCGACGCGGACTTGTTTTCGTCCGAACCTTCTTCCGATGTTTTTGCTCCCGAGTGTTATGATGTTTGGAAGGCCTACGGGCAACCGAGTCTATTTTTGAAAGCTCAAATATTATTTTGTAAAATTATGTTCATCAATTTGGGAAAAATTGTGCTTTTATGGAACAAGTGTGACCTTGTCACTTGAAAATTTCATGTGAATATACTAATATGGGTATTTTGGAAATATCTTAGATGAGAATGATCGTTTGAGTCATCATGTGAATATACTAATTAAACCCAAGGGAGAAAGAATGTTCGAAACCTTAGTTCTGGATAATGGTTATTGTAATGTTCGACTTTACAGGAGGCTTGCGAGCCGGGGCCCTAAAGTTGTTGAAATGTTGACTTTACGGGAGGCCTGTGGGAGCCGTGGCCCGAAAGTTATTGAAACGTTGACTTTACGGGAGGCCTGCGAGAGCCGTGGCCCGAAAGTTATTGAAATGTTTGACTTCTTGGGAGGCTTGCGAGCCGGGGCCCGGAAGTTATTGAGATGTTTGACTTTGCGGGAGGCTTGTGAGCCGTGGCCGCAAAGTTATTGAGATGGTGACCTGCGGGAGGCATGAGTGTCGCGGCCCGAGGTTCTTGAACTTGTTCCAAATATGCCTTACGCTTATCCAGGGGGAACTAAGTAAAACTTTACTAACTATGCAAATCTAGTTATTCCGTAACTAGATCGTAGAATAAAATATCACAAATTTCCGAACAGTAAAGTGTGTGCTGTTGAACTCTCTATTTTGAATTAAATGATGGAATTCTCGGAGACGAAAGTATTATATGCTGATGTCACTCATATACTAGACTATACTATCTTTTGTTGTTAATCTGATTGCAGGTAGATGGCAACTGATGGGTAAAGTTTACCGTTGTCTGAGTATTATGTGGTTTTTGAAACCTTTGTTTACTTTCGAGTGACAATGGATTTCCTTACTTAGCCGTCGTGCTAACTACACTTCATTGTGTCCTTTATTAGATGGAATCTAGTGTGGGCTCATGCAGCCTAGCGGACTCCGATCCATCGGAGTTCGAGTTCCCGGTCCTAGATTACGATGGTTACGCCCAGTACATACTTGATGGTGACCCGTATGCACCAGATCCTCCTGTGCTGACTTGTACTCTCGATCCTGCTCCCACTGCTGTCTCACCAGCGGTACCGGTTTGGTCCCCGGCCCCTGTCGAACCGTTGTGTCCTTTTGACGTCATCCAGGCTAGTTATGGGTTTTACCCCATAGAGGTTTTACCCGATAGCGACCCTCTCGAGTTTGTTGTTTGCTATCCATACCCGTGGGACCCGAGTCCCCCAGACTATCACGAGGAATGGATGATGTATATCAATACCTGCAAGTTTCTGGACCACATCACTTGGTTTGAGGGTGAGTGGCACGTCGTTTGGGGCACCTACACTGGCCCGGTGTACCACTCGTTAGACTAGGTAGTGTCTAGGGTGGGGAGTCAAGTCTGATCTTTTGTGTAGATATATCTTTTGTAGCTATGCCAGTTCTAGAATGACTAGCAAAGTCGGGTCTAGCTTAACTCTTTTGATGGGCTGTATTTAAAACCTTGGTACATTTTGGTAGCTAATTTAGCTACTCCTTTTGTCGATGCTATACAAATGCATATCAAGTTGATGGTTATGATGTTATAGTGCAGTTCCCTTATCTTGAACCTGTGCATCTAGATCGAATCCTATATGAATGTGATTGGGTTCAGTCTAGGTGTGGCGGTAACTACTCCGATTGTTCGGTACAGCCGAGTCGGGGTGTTACACAGTAAGTCTTGCTGTAACTCATGTTTTAATCCTGCAATAAACATTGAAATAAGGACAGCTTCAGATATGCCCGACACCTTATTTAACAATCGCTCAAAGCTTGCGCGATAGTCTGCAACTGTGCTTGTCTGAGTAAGTTTGGAGAGTTGTCCTTGATAATCCACGAGTTGTGATGGCCCAAAACGAAGTTTAATTTTATCCATGAAATCTTCCCAAGTACCTAATAACTGGTTGGTTTTCAACCAACGATACCATTCTGATGCATCGTCTTCCATCGCAAATGAAGCAATTTGCACTCGATATATGTCAGAGATACCGTAAAACTCATAATATTCATTAATCTTAAAAAGCCATCCATAAGGGTCTATACCATTGAACTTCGGGAGTTCTAATCGTAAGCCATTGATATGTTGGGACGGAACTTGAGTGTTGGACATACCAGGAGAACGGTGAGATGGTGGTGGAATACCAGGAGAACTGTTAGATGGTGGTGGAAATTGGGATGATTGCCCCTGCTGTATAGGATGTTGTGGCGGCCTCTGCAAACCTTGTCTGATGTCTTCTACGGATAAGGCCAATGCTTGCACTGTCTGCGCAAGGTTGTGAACTGTGATAGTGAGCTGGGTGTTTGCCACGGATTGTTGTTCCATTTGGTTACGGATGTCCGCCATGGACATATCGGTGGAGTCGGAAGGATTTTGTTCAGCCATGAAAGCACCAATGTTACATGTAGAACATGCAACGAGTGAAATCTTTCGAGCAGATTTCTAGCTCCGGGTCTGTATTCGAGTCACAGACAAAAACTCCAATATAAAAGAAAATAAACTTCTTATTATGCGATGCCATTAACCATACAAAGAGGTTTCTTAATTACCATTTAGCCTAACGGCTCTTTCCCTAATTTCAGCTTTAGAATATGGTAAATAAACATGAAAAAGGTAATTATTGATATGCATGCTATTTTCTAATAATAGTGGTAATCTTGGTTCCCTGCTTTCCTTATGTTGCGAGTGGAGCGTCGCAATCTTCTCTCGTCACGGCTCGATTCACTCTGCTGATAATATTCTTGTTGATCTTGCATATCTTCCATTTGTTGATGGTCATTACTTCTTAAGCCTTGATCTGCCATCGTAACACATTCTTTCCTAGTTGGAGCCTAAATATCTGTGTAAATATATTAACAATTGGAGAAGGCCTAAGAATGTTAAATCCTTTTAAAAATTATGTCAATAAGTTACCGTCTATGAGTTTTTTTAGTGTAATTATTGAAAATTTTGAAATTGAACAATGAAGGTATAAATATGTATAATAAATATAATGTATTAAAAATATTCACTGAATGTGACTTTTTATTGAAATATTAAAAACATTCGCTCCAATGTCATTAACAAAAATATTTATAACTAAATCACATTCAAGTTATAAATGAATTGATAATTAATGATGATTTGTTCATTTTACAAGTAGTTAATAACAACACTTCTGTTACTTATAATTAATATTACGTCTAAATACGTTATATATATATATATATATATATATATATATATATATAAAAGGTTCACATGACTATGTGAGAACCTATATTAAAATAGAGTAATGAAACAACAGATTAAAATAGAAAAAAAAAAAAGACAATAGAGGGATAAAAATAATAATTCAATTATGTGTTGTAAATACATTATTATGGAAATTTGAAGATGTCACCCACATATAAAGCAGAAGTGGCATTGATGGACTTTGTCATTTCTCCATCGCGATGGTTGGTTGCTGAACACAGTTTTGATCCTCCATATTACCACCGAATTGAAATTGTATGAGTGAATTTATGGGCTTGATCTATGGAGGATATTAGGCAAAAGTTATGGCTTTCTTCCAGGTGGTGCAGGCCTCCATAGCTGCATGACTCCCCATGGCCCCTATACCAAAACATAAGAGAAGGAGATTTGGATAACTAAGAGGTGATGCTTGCTATTTTTCAGAATATTTCAAGATTTAGTTTCTATTTAAGGTAATGTTTTATATATCACATATATCTCCTTTAAATTTATGTGATTTTATGCTCTTGAAATTTAAATGCAAGAGAAACTATAATTATGGTGATATATATATATGTAGGTGCGTGAAAATAAAGTATTATTGTGATTTTTTAGATGAAAAATCACATATTTTAAAAATTGAGGATGTGAGTTATGAATTTCCTCAAGAGAGAAAAAATGGTGAAGTTGGAAAAACTTTAAATGTTAAAGCTATTATACATTGAACTCAACTTGTTGATATTTATGTGGATAAATTATTCTTTAACAAATACCAATTAGAATATATTATTTGCATATCAGATTAATTTATTTCAAGAATTTTATGCGAAACTTGTGACTATGTTGTTCACATTGAAGTAGCATGCAAACAACATTGGCTTTGTAGCTTACTGCCAATGAGCGCAACATTTGTTGTTTAAAACTTTAATTGAGTCATCTTGAAGATTTATAAAATGAAATCTTAGTGGTTTGAGATGATCAATTTGGTTGATATATATTACACTCTTGAGTGTGTATTAATCAAGCGCAGAGTTGATATAAAGTTTGCATAGCTCAGTCTACTAAGCAGACAATGTTGGGCACCAAAGACCAATTTGGGTAAGATATCAAGTACAATTGATAAAATGTATTTGTAAGTGTTGCATTGTGGGGGTAATATAATTAACTCCTTATATTTCTTTCCTATAAGTCTCTATGTGGTATCGAGAATAATTGTAAAAGAGAATGTTTCATGTTAAGCATGAAATCTCAAAGGAATTACTTGTGAGTACATAAAGTACATATCAAAGTATACGTAAGTTTGATCGAGAGTATCAACTTACTTAAAAGAAAAGACTAATTTTGAGATTAGTTGCTGAATTATTGATGAGGTGACTTAAAACCCAAGAGGTGATGAATTCGTGGTGGATCCCACTTTTGTGGTCAAACGAAGCCATGAAAAGAATCACAAAGCAGTACATTAATTGGTTATTCCTATGATGTATGTACTGGTGAGGTTGAGCTACAGCTCTTAATAAATTTATAACCCTATGAGATGGGTGGTCCTATTGAGATGGACATAATGAATTCACCGCTTAATAATTGAGAGAGTAGGCTTAAAATGCTCTTAATGATTTCATACCCTAATTCGGGTATAGTCTATATTGAGATAGACCTAACGAAATCACCTACCTGAGAAAAACAAAATGCTAAAAGCCTTGTATGAAAGATAACGAGCTATCTTTCTAGAGCACTCATGAGCATCCGAGGTTCAGTAAATACGTGTTCACAATGTGTGGTATAGCCACTTTGTGAAAATTCACTAAAACAATTTTGCATAGTTTAATCAACTATGGAAGTAAAATACATAGCACTTGGTCTACCAAGCCAAGAAGCTGAGTGGTTTAGAAATATGTTGGTAGATGCGCAGTTGTGGGGGAACCCCACAACTTTAGTACCTATGCATTGTGATTCACAAACTGTCATTTGTGTTGCAAAAAATAGTGTCTAAAATAGGGAGAATAGACACATAAGAGTTAGACGTGTATCTATAAGACAATTAATTGTTAACGTGGTGATAACAATGGAACATGTGAAGTTCGTTACGACTTGCAAAATAGTCATAATTCACTCTGTAGCCTAGAATGGATAGTCTATGTTGAGATAGACTTGACAGGGGTAAAATCTTTATTGAGATAGGCTTGACGGATTTGAAAAAGTCTACATTGAGGTAGACATGACGGGAATTTATGGAAGTTGATGTGTGCATTAGAGTTCAAAATTTATCTAACCGGTGAGTTCAAGATTTATATCACTCTCGGGAAGAAAATTACTCAATGTCACTAGGTGTTAGTTCAATAGCTGATTCACTAACATTAAAGTCAACTTTGATGTGTTGCTCAGACAGTTCTTTATTATTTTAGCCTTCCTTTTGAATGGGTGGGGGATTGTTGGAAAAATGTTCATAACACCATTCATAAAGGAAGCAGAAGTGTTCCTACTTTAATGGTATGCCTTAATAATGGTTCTCCTTGTCCACAAAATGTGAGACGTGGGATTATTCTTCTTGAGACCTCCACTAAAATAGGGCATAGATGTGTGGTTGTAATGGACAAGTCTATTCAGCACTCAATTATAAATAGCATTCTTCATCTTCGAACAAGACACAACAATTTGATTAAAGCCTTCTAAAGGAGCTTCTCTCTTTCTTCCCTCTTACGTCTGAGCATATATTATATATTCTGTGTAGCCAGTCGAGAGCGTTCCGGACCATCACCGGAAATTAAACGCTTTTAAGGCAGTGTTTTATAACACGGCACAGATTTTCTTAAGCCCGTATTTGTCCTTATTTTCTAAAGGTTGTCAATTTCTGTTGACGTTGTGTCCCTAACTCCAACATGTTTTACCTTTATTAGTGTGTGCAAGCAATAATACACCTCCACCTGTTCCTCCACCGGTTCCTGCTGAAACATTTTAAATCTAGACTTTGACGATGATTATGTAGAAGTTTTATTTCGAGGTTGTGTTGATTATCAAATGAATATTCACAAAGATTTTACAATAGATTATGACATACATCTTGAGTTTTCTTATTTTCCTGCCGACTTAAAACGGAAGATTGAAGAATCGTGCAGAGCATTAACGAATTGTGCATATCTTCATGAAGGTTGTTAATTAAGAATTCTTTTGCATTGATATAACCTTCCTTTCTCATTCTTTTCAAATTAAAGGATCCTATTCGATGGTTTTTAACAAAAATAATAATTAAAATCAATAAAAAATACATCTCCTTAACATTTTTATTACTTTTATTAGTGTGACATGTAATAATACACCTCCACGTACCTCCTCCTGCTCCTGATGAATATATAGAAAGAAAAGTTGAAGCATGCATAGAAGATCATATGAATTTTAGCTATGCATGCATTTAATAATGTTCTTCCTCCTTTTCCTAGCTCAAGACTTAAAACGGGATATTGAAAAGACGTATAAAGGATACGTGAATTATACATATCGTAACAAAGATCGTTAAAAACTTAATTAGAACTTATCAAGTACTTAATGACATTTACTTCATAGATATTTACAATGTTATTTACTTGGTATAATTATTTAGGGAACAAGTCAATATTAGTCTAACCTATATATACAAGTCCACATCAGTCTTCAACCATCAAAATACCTATAAACAGCTTTTGCAATCAATTGTTTTCAGTTAGCTTTATGTGATAATAAATAAAAATGGTAATTGATTGCAAAAGATATTTAATGCAAAACCTATATACACCCATATTTATTGATGGTTGAGTACTGCTATAGCTTTGTATATATATGTTTAGAATAATAAATAATATATTTATATATATATATTAAAATAAAATATAAAAACTTTTATGACAGGTTTTAAGAACAATATCACATTCATCCCAAAAATTCATACCTGACCAAAAGCAATGATGTAGAGTGGTGATCATCACGGAGAGTTTAGATGGTGAACGCGAGTAGGGACAAAGAGTTGTGAAATGACGTAGAAAAGATAATAGATTTTTTTTACCATTTAACATCAATCTTTTTATAGCACTACTCAAAAAAAACTTTAACATCATTTTCAAGTGTAGTAGATACTTGCAAAGTATATTATAAAAATCAGAAGCAAACCTATTAAAATAAAATATAAAACTTTCCGTGTTTTAATAAAACTCACAATATTTCTTATAAAGGGTAAATCACCGATTTGGTCCCTCAATTGTTATCAAACTGTCAATGTTGTCCTTTAACTTCGTATTCATCGATTTGATCACATAACTCTAACTGGCCACATTCCAGCGAAGGCTCCGATTAAGCAGGGGTAATTTGGTCATTTTGTGTCTTCAACCCTCCTTCCCTTTTCGAGGATTAATGAGTTTGTTGTAGCCATATGCTAGAGGGTTTGGATGAAGTCCTTGACTTGGCTGTCGCCGTCGAAGTGGTGGTGGTGGCCGTCGGGGGCGACACGGGCGCGGGAGCTAGAGAAGGGCCGGGGGCCATGGAGTCGTAGATGGGGAGAACGGGAGGGGCGCCAGTGGGTTTCTTGAGACGGTGAGTCTTAGGGTCCACCTTCGGTGCACCGATGAGAAGGACGACGAAGATGGACCGCAATAATGTAGTATGATTTGCCTTCAAGGCTCCAACTTTACGATCAAAGCCTTGGCTCTGGGTCTGATTCTTTGCAGAAGAAGAACAAGAGGGTTGAGTTGTTGTATTCACAGTTGAGCTTAGAGTTAAAAGGCTTCTTCAAGAACTCAACTTTACCATTATTCTGAGTCGGATTTGTCCGTCCTTTACTCAAATTGGGCGGTTTAGAACTACTACCCTGAGATCTAGTGATGCCATTGGGGGATGCAAAAGAGTTTAGGGAAAAGTAAGAGAAGATTGAAGAGAAGTGAGATCCATAAGAGCTTGAATTTGTGGCAGACACACTTCTAGTGCTCAGAGATCTTAAGTGTACATATCCGCTCAGAGACACACTTCGGTTGCTGCCGCCGAAACCAATATCGCCGCCATTAGACAGCGGTCTCGGCGACTTAGCCTCCACCTTCCAATAATTAAACTTCGAATTGTACTGTTCTGGAGTAGTCTGACGTTCCATTCTATTAAAAAATCAGATAAGATCAGTTGTGCTAAAGGAATAGAGGATTTTTATGGCTGGAACAGAATTAATGAACGAGCTCGACCCACCCAACTGATTTCTTGATGGGTTTTCCCTTTCGTGCAATGCTCCTTTACGGTGGAGTGGAGTGCTTAGTGGCGAAGCAATTGATTGACACACACACGGAACAAAAAGTGGTAAGGAGGAAAAGAAGGAAATCGGAGAGATAAGAAGCAAATAGGGAAATGCATGAAGAGGAAAATAGGTGAGTCAATGAAGAAGTAGGAATGGAATCGGTAAGAAATAAGAAGAAAAATCGGAGAAAAGAAGAAAAAAATAGGTGAGGAATTGAAGGAAGAGAATAGAAGGAGATAACGATGACGGATGCCATTTGGAGATAGAGACAAAGCATCTTGCCAGTGCTGCTCACTCCCGCCATGGCTCTTCTCTTCTGCATCGTACGCAGAACACAGAATGGAGCGGTGGTAGCGGCAGATCTTGAGTTGCCCATGAAATGATGAGGGAGGGAGGGTTGAAGACACGAAATGACCAAATTACCCCTGCTTAATCGGAGCCTTCGCTGGAATGTGGCCAGTTGGAGTTACGCGACCAAATAGAGTTATTTTCAGGGACCAAATCGATGAATACGGAGTTAAAAGGGCAAAGGGTAACATTAACAGTTTGATAACAATTGAGGGACTAAATCGGTGATTTACCCTTCTTATAAATTTACAATAATTTAAAAAACACTAATATTATCATTTACTCAAATCAAATAAAAATAATTAGCAAACATTTGCAATAAGTGGTACAATTCACAGGATATTAACAATAATTCACAAAAATTAATAATAATTCAAAATAAATCAAAATAATTAACAAAAAGTCACAAATATCCATAATAATTCAAAATACTACAAATTAAATGTACGATAATTTTCTTAAAATCTCACAATATTATCACATTCATCCCAAAATTTTAAAATAATTTTCAAATTAATACAGTTAAAATAAAAAATAGAAAACATACCTGACCAAGAAGAATGACGATGTAGAGTGGCGATCGTTAATGATGAGGGAGAGTAGCAACGGTGAGCGCGAGCAGGGACAGAGAGTGAAGGAATTGTTTTTTAGTGTTCGGAGGAGAGGGAGAGGGAGAGATGATAATGCATTGAAGTTTCATGGTTATAGTTTTATAGAGATAGTAGGGGGAGTGATGGAGGCATTAACGTCTCATAGCTATGGTTTTGCTTTTTATTAATGTGTAATTGTTGTCACAATCAGATGCTTATTATTGCGTCAAACACCTTCATAATAATAATCTGCTTACAAATTGTCTTAAAGATAAATTATTTATTTTTTGATAAATGAAAAAGATGCGATAAATTATCTTTAATTCAAAATGTTTAAAATTTATTTCAAAAATTATATATAAGCAATGACGATTATTAGAACTCTATATGTGAGTCACACTAGGATTCTCAATTCTAGTCTACTTGAGACTCTTCTTGTATATATATTCATGTCTTTCTTGTGCTTGTTGAACTCTATTAATCATAAACATAGAGTTCTCATCTAGTCTCGGATGCTGCTGTTACTTCTTCGGTCTCTACTTCTTCGGTCTCTTCAGTTGTGACCTCTCTTTCTACTGCTCATCACTTCGTTAGTGTCAAGCTTACCAACACAAATTTTCTTTTCTTGCGCACTCAAGTCGTCCCGTTTCTGCATGGGCACGATCTAATGGGTTTCGTTGACGGAACAAACCCTATGCCGTCCGCCTTTCTTCCTGCCAAGGGTGAGTCTTCAACAACCAAGCTGCCGAATCCCGCCTATGCTCCATGGATATGCCAGGATCAAGACGTTCTCAGTATGTTAATTTCCTCCTTATCGCCTGAGGTCATGCATTTGGCTATAGGCCGCCCTACGTCGAAAGCTCTTTGGACTGCAATTGAACAGGCACTGGCGTTATCCTCTCATTCTCACACCTTGCATCTTCTTGGACAGCTCCAATCACTCCGGTAGGGCGACTCCTCGATCGCCGATTACATCGCACGAGCGCAAGTAGTAGTGGAGGATCTTGCGCTCGCCGGAAGGTCTGTTTCTCTAATCGAACATAACCTCTATGTTTTTAGAGGGTTGCGCCCGGAGTTCCATCCCTCCATCCCATTACCGCGTCCGTCGCCGTCCGAGGTCAACCGATTTCTCTTCAAGAGCTTGCTGACCTGCTTGGTTCTCATGAATTTGTTACGGCTCTATAAGTCGCAAAAGCAGCAGCAGGTATTCCTCCAAGGAGCATAGGCGGGATTCGGCGGTGTAACACCCCAATTTTCACATCTGGGATTTATTACAAAATCCTAATATTACAATACATTGCGGAAGCGTCTAACCAGCAGAAAACTCGGTGTTACCGCCACGCTCAGGTATCTCTCCTATACCCAAACGTTAAGGCTAAACTTACAACATCGACATCCACTCCCATCTTGTTTAGAGCTCATCGGGCTACTAGAGTCCACACTAATCTGCATCTAATAAAGGACACAATGAAGTGTAGTTAGCACGACGGCTAAGTAAGAAAATCCATTTGTCACTTAAAAGTAGACAAAGGTTTGAAAACATTTTTAGTTTAGAAGTTTAAAAAAATCATTTTCATGTCCTTTCAGACAAGTTTGCAAAACTTTCATTTCCAAGAATTTCATCATTTGCAAATAGAACCGCAGCTCTAATGCTCATAATAATCTGAACCGCAGCCTAGAGTAACAATAATTTTCATAGTCAAAAATTCACTTAGTTTCCCTTGAGTAAGCACGAGGCTTTCTTTTTTTCATAACTCCATCTCTTCTCAGCGAATAGACTTCGCTCTGTAGTATGAATTGATCATACAAACCTCGGGCCATGGCATTTCCAGCCTTCCCGTAGGTCTCCTTATCCCAACCTAGGGCCATGGCACTCCAGCCCTCCCGTAGGTCCACCCTTATTCCAACCCCGGGCCGTGGCATTTAAGCCTTCCCGTAGGTCCCCACCTTATTCCAGAAACTAAGGGTTTGAAAACATTTTCCTTCCTTCAGTTTTTCTTTCTTAAATCATTTCTTTTGGACATATTTCACAAATGAGTCCAATATTTGATATCGGCTACCTCTTTAGCCCCTGAAGGATTTTCAAACATCATTTTCTCAAACAATAAGGTTTTGACAACCTTTATATCAAAATAGCATACGTTTTTCAACGTAAGTTTTCATAAACATTTTTGGATACACTTCATATGTCCATCTCACACTTAAAATCAACCAACATCCTTAACTATCGTCCTCAACAACTTCCACTATGATCAACACCATTAGATCATAACTTGAGGATATCGTACATCCAAATATATATAAATTCTAATAGGTAAGGTCATTGCCTAACCATAACCCAAAAATCATGAGATTATCATTTAATCTCCATCATTAATCCACGTCCTTAGCATCACCTAATCACCATTAACTCACTAACTACCTCACAATTATCATTACCACATCCATAATCATACTAAGCTTAATTCAGAAAATTTCAGCTTGGCGCAGTCCGAAAGATTGAGCCGGTAAAAATAGTTCCCGAACTCTTTTTCACTTGAAATTTTTATGGTAGAATCCCAACTTATAGTACTTGATGTCCATAAAAAGTTTTGGTCATTTTGGTCCGCGAATAAACACAGAAAATTCCATCTTTGCCCTTGGCAGTGTGCTGTCCGGAATTTTTCTCTCTCTGGACCAGTTTTGGAGAAAAATTCGAAAACCATACTTATACTACTCCGATCATTATGAAATTTTATATGCGGGTTCTACACTTATAGAAATACATGTCAAAAAAAAATTGGATCAAAATACCTTATCGATTTTTCCCAATAAATCACGGAAGTTACTGTCAGAGACTATCCTTATTTCTTTTCACTATTTTCACAAGTATAAGCCTATATGGACATAAATGTAACATATACATGCATATCCAAGCTATGAACATGTATACAAAAATATTCCCAAAGCTCAAAAACACCATATTTCAACCAAAAATCAATTATCCAAATTCAAGTGACTAATTCCAACTTAAGGGAATTCCTTACCTCAATAGAAGATTTCTAAAACCGTAGAAGCGTTAGATTTTTCCTTGAATCCAAAGTCCCTAAAACATCACCATAATAACAATATTTTTCATGCGCTAATATTAACACTTAAGTTAAAGCTTAAGTCTTAGAAGGAATCGAACCGAACAAAATCGAAGTTCTTACCTATAGTAGAGCTCTTGGAGTTGAAGAAATGCCTAAGTGTTCTTGGATCACAATGGAAGACTAAGCTAAAATAATTTTCTTCTTCTTCCTAGTGTGTTACACGAAAATGAAATGGAGAGTAGGAGAGAGATGAGATGATCTTGTTTGATATTGTTCTTGAAGACCAAGCAATCAAGTACAAAGCCTCCATACCTCATTAATGTTACATTAAATGGCCAAATCTTAGTCTAGGATTGGATTTGCCACATGTCATCACCCCATGGATCCCTTATGAAGATATCAAATCTAATTGGTTAGTTTATGCTTAATCCAGATGAATGTTCGGAGGATTATAACTTAATTTGGGAAAATTCTAATACCAAAATTATCCTAAAAATAATCCCGTCGCAAATCACCAAATTTGGGAATTTTTCGGTCTCTCGCGAATTATAGGTACAGAGTCCGTAACAATTCATCCCTTACAGTCCATTTAAAATTTTCTTGAACTAACTAGAAGTTCAGGCTTAATCGTATGATATTTAATAATCCCAATTCTAGAAAATTCGAACTGAATCTATATCCTTAAAATTTTCTCGGTTCGTGACCGGTGCGTAGTTCGCAGCCTATCGATAACTAATCCTTAAAAAAAATTATTTCGAGCATCAAACCGTCTTCTCTTAAATGTCATAACTTAAAGACCTATTTTCCGAACCTCAAACTTATCGGAAAATACGAGGGGTTACAGGCGGGTTGGTTGTTGAAGACTCACCCTTGGCAAGAAGAAAGGCGGACGGCATAGGGTTTGTTCCGTCAACGAAACCCATTAAATCGTGCCCACGCAGAAACGGGACGACACTTGAGTGCGCCAGAAAAGAAAATTTGTGTTGGAAAGCTTGACACTAACGAAGTGATGAGCAGTAGAAAGAGAGGTCACAACCGAAGAGACCGAAGAAGTAGGTCACAACCGAAGAGACCGAAGAAGTAACAGTAACATCCGAGACGGTCCGTTTCAGAGGAATTGACAGATCCGTCAGCCATAAGGAAAGAAACCTAGTTGTATGTTTATGATTAATAGAGTTCAACCAATACAATGATGAAAGACATGAATATATATATATACAAGAAGAGTCTCAAGTAGACTGGAATTGAGAATCCTAGTGTGGTATAGAGTCCTAGTAATGACAGCAAAGTTTTAATTGTATTACAAATTTCATAAAATGTTTAGAATTGTCAATTAATTCATCTCAACAAATAATTTGGGGCGGTCATGATTTAATAATTGGTAAAGATATCATCCCTAGCTATTGGATGACTGATTTGGCTTTGGAAAATGCTTTTTGGCTTATACATGCATGTGTAGTGCTTACACTAGTTTAGTCAAACTGTACTAAAGCTTATATTTTATGAAATAAATAAACAAAAAATTATTGTCCATTAAATTATGACATCCATTCGACAAAAAATCGATTAAATTAAATTACAACTATAAATTAAATATAATTATCACTTGTAAATATTAATTAACCACTAATATCCATTAGATCTCTGATCTGTTGAGTCAATAAGTTTGTGTCTTAAGAAGTTTTTTGCTAATTATTACAACCATATTTCTTCTATGATTGAAATTTATTTCATTTACTTCCGTTGCTCTTTCTTTTCTGCAATTTACTGTTTGGTTTTGATAGTTGCTTTAGTAATTGTTTGGTTATGGAAGAGGTTTTTAAATGTTGCAGTTGATGAAAATTGCAATATAATTTGATTTTACATTGATTTGTTTGAATTTGGCCTTTAGAAAACTAATTTGTTGAAAGATATACAACTATTTCTTCTTTTGTATATGTGTGTGATAACTTCATGTGGATTTCTTTCGTATTGGTGTTAAATATCTTTTGCTATTTTGCATGAAGAATCAACAATGAAAATTGTTCATAGAGACATAAAAGCCACCAATATACTTCTTGACAAAGAACTTAATTAAAAAATTTCAGACTTTGGTCTAGCTAAACTTAACAATGATGGGAATGCACATATAAGCACAAGAGTTGCATTTTATAGAGAATGATTCAAACATTCCGACCTCCTTATTTTGCAGACTTACCCCAAGTGTTTGCTGATTGGTTTTATGATCGATCAGCAATTCTAGTAATTGACTTGTCTACTAAAACAGAAAATTGTTCTGAATTTAAAATTCTTATAGACCCCAAAAATGAAGCTTGAGCTAAAAGTTGCATGACTTACTAGTATGAGGATGTATTTCTGAACAATTTTTTTTCAAGTAATTTACAATTTACAAATGAAAATAGAAAAAGATGGAAAAGTTATTGTAGTGGTTAAATAATAACTACTTTTTTTGTTGCAAATAAATTACAACAAGTAGAGAATTATATTTATGAAGAGAAAGTAATAATAACTTTCATTTTAAATTTTAATAATTAGTACGTAATTAATAAGAACATGCTTTAAATACATCTTCACATTCCTATACTAAGGCAACATTCAATTTGTAGAAACATGGCTTTCTAGTTTCGATATTATAAATAGTAAAGTTATACAAATACTGCAACTTCAAAGTCTAATCAATCATTAAATACATCTTCACTCTCTTATGTCAAGACAACATTCAATTCATAGTAACACGACTTTCTAATTTTTTATATTTATAGATAGTAAAATAATTCAAATAGGGATGAGTATAATTACCGAAAAATCGATAGCCAATAACCGAGCCAACTTATAATTTCGGTTATCAGTCCATTATCGATTACAAGGCCCAAAAAAATTTTGGTTATTCAGCTATTCAGTTATTTATAGGTTATAAAGGTGTAATAACCGCAGTCAACGAATAACCAATCTATTATATATATATATTATTTATATTATTTGTAGTATTACTTGTGGATACTCGGTTATTCGGATACCAAAATAACAGATCGAAATCGACATAATCAATTTCAATCCGTTAAAGTGAATGTTTGGTCAGTTTCGATCGGTTATGGAGATTTAAAAATGTCATCGGTTATCGGTCGATTATTAACCGTAACCGACCGATACTCACCCCTACCTACAAATACTTCAACTCAAAGGTTTTTTCAAGCATTAAATACATTTCACTCCTATGCAAATACAACATTTAGATCAAGCTCCTTTAAGTTTTTTTATAACAATTCAAAAATCCGTACAACTTTTTGGTTCAGTGGGTAAGTCAATTACTTGAATTGCTAATCGGTCATAAAATCAATCGGCAAACACTTAAGGATAAGTCTGCAAAATATAATGCGACAATTCAATATGTATATATATATATATATATATATATATATATATATATATATATATATATATATATATTATAATAGTTTTGATAATTATCTGCAATGCGCATCAATATAGGAGCAATCCGAGAAAACGCAATGATGTCGTGAGTAATGCAACTAGTTATCCAAATGCTTATGAAAGAAAGACTACTTGTGGCTGGTAATGCATCAAGTAGGTTTAGTCTTAATTATGCATCAAATAGATAAATAATTATTATTTTTGGTTAATTCATTAGTCTAATTAAATAATTTTTTCTACATAATTGTTCTTCATTACTCAAAGATGATATGCAGGCAACAACATTATATAAAGTACAAAAGCAAATTTCGCCTATATAATTCATTAAAATAAATTACAAATTTACATCCATATCACTAGTAGAGAATGAAATAAAAATGGCATTATGACACCGTACAAAATCAAATTAATTGCATAACAATTTTAAAAAATAACTAAATTAATTAGGGAGATTAATATTTTTATTTGTATCATAAGAATGCTAAATATTATATCACTAATTGTATTAAGTCTACTACTAACCTTGAATTGCAATCATCTCAACCAAAATGCAATTGTTGGAAACTAGGCAAGCCTCATGCTTAGGTGAAAAAATGTGAATTAATCTAATACATATGAATGTATATTAATATATTAAAATAAATCCAATTTGAAAATAAATAATAATAATTTACCCTACTTTGTAATTTATATCTATAAAAAAATTTACATTATCATACCCAAAGTTTAATGAACAAATTACAACATATAATATACATACATACCTCAAGAAAAATTAACCAATTATTATTCCATTCACTTTCCCCATTATCATAATAGTTTGCGGGAGGACTACCATTCATACGCACTACATTGCAAGGCTAAAAAGTCATATTCAATTACTTGGTAATATTATCAAATTATACGAAATAGGAACCCTAACGAAAATTGAAGACTAATAAATCATAAAAATTGTGAGATTTTTACTTGCTCGTTGGACATTAACAAGGAGTGCTCCTGAAATATTGGTTGAAAGGACATTTGAGCAAGCCAATGCAATGTCCAACCAGATCAATCGTTTAGGTGATGACATCCTATTGACCTCAAACAGATCAATCGTTTTTACCTAAACAATTGATCTGCTTGAGCATCGCATTGAATTGCTCAAATGGCCTCTCAACCAATGTTTCAAGAACACTCCTCTATAATGTCTAAGGAGCATGTAAAAACATAGCCTTACCATTTTATGATTTATTTGTCTTTTAATTTTCATTATAATTCCTATTTTGTACAATTTGATAATATTACATAGTAATTAAATATGACTTTTAAACCCTGTAATTTAGTATATTTGAATGGTAACCCTCCCACATACTATCACGATGAAGGCGAAAGTAAAGGTAGTAACAATTGGTATAGTTTTTCTGAGATATGTATATTATATGTAGTAATTTGTTCATTAAACTTTGAATATGAATGTGTATTTTTTTTAGATATAAATTACAAAGTAGAGAGTAAATTATTATTCAATTATAAATTGGCCTTATTTTAATATTAATATACATTCATATGTTTTTAGATTAATTCAAATTTGTCACCAAGCATGAGACTTGATTAGTGTCCAACAAATGCAGCTTGGTGTAGATGACCGTAATTCAAGGTTAATAGACTTATTACAATTAATGGTATAATATTCAACATTCTTATGATACAAATAAAAATGTCAAACTCCCTAATTAATTTAGTTATTTTTCAAATTGTTTTGCAAATAATATGATTTTGTATTGTGTCATAATGTCATTTTTATTTTATTCTCTACTAATAATATGCATGTACAAATTTATTATTCATTTTAAAGAATTATATAGCCTAAATTGTGCTTTTGTACTTTATATAATGTTGTTACACGCATCAAGTAATGCAAAAAAAATAATGTAAAAAAATTATTTAATTAGACTAATGAACTAACCAAAAATAATAATTGTTTATCTATTTTATAGAGCTAATCAATCAAAAAATTGTATAAATTTTGAAATTGTTATAAAGAAATCTAAAGGAGCTTGAGCTAAATGTTGTCTTGGCATAGTTATAATTCTCCACTTGTCTTCATGTAACCCCTCGGTTTTTCCGACAAAGTTAGGGTTCGAAAAATATTTTTTAGGCTATAATATTTACGAGATGATCTCTCGGTACTTCAGAAGGATTTTTATAAGTGAGGCTAATTATTAATAAAGCTGCGGTCTACGTACCGGTCACGAACCGTAAAATTTTTAAGGATGTATATACAATTCGAATTTTCCTAGAGATTTGATTATTAAGTACGATACGATTAAGCCGGAACCTCTAGTTAGTTCAAGTGAAAATCTAAAACGGACTGTAAGGGGCAAAATTGTTACGGACCTTGTACCTATATTTCACGAGATACCGAAAAATTCCCAATTTTAGTGATTGTCGACGGGATTATTTTTAGGATAATTTTGGTGTTAGAATTTTCCCGAATTAAGCTATAATCATCCGAACTTTCATCTGATTTAACCCCAAACTGGCAAAGTAAATTTTGTTCTTCAAGGAGCCACCATAGGGAGTTGACATGTGGCACTCCTAATCACCACTTGGCTAGTTCATTAATTGCATGTCATAAGAGGTATGGGAATGTTGCGCTTGTTCCTTAATCTTCAAGCCAAACTAACCATCATCCCCTCTCTCCTACTCCACATTTTCGAAAATCATAAGGGAAAAAGAAGAGAAAGAAAACTTAGTCTTCTTCCTCTTGGATCCAAGAACTCTTAAGCATCTCTTCAACTCAAGTGCTCTAAGCATAGGTAAGACTATGGTTTTGTTCGGTTAAATCCTTCCTAGAACTTAAGTGTAAGCTAGAGGTTCATGAAAATGTGGTTATTATGGTGATTTTGTTTAGGATCTTCGGTGAAAAGTTTGAAGGAGAAGATCACCATCTTTCTACGGTTTAAAAATCTTCTTGAGAGGTAAGGAATCCCTTAAGTTGGTTTAGTCACTTGAAGGTGATCAAATGCTAGTAAATTATGTGACTAGGAATTTTATGTGAAAATTATGTGTTAAGTTTATGGATCTACAAGTTGGCTCAAAGGAACTACACTTTAATGTTTAGTAATTTTTGGTATGCATGTTCATAGTTAATTTATGCATGTATATGTGGTGTTTATGTCCATATAGGCTTATACTTGTGAAAATATTGGAAAAAAAAATCAAGATAGTCTCTGGCAGTAACTTTCGAGATTTATTGGGAAAACTTGGTAATGTATTTTGATCCTATTTTTTTTAGACATGTAGTTCTATAAGTGTAGAACCTGCATATAAAATTTCATAATGATCGGAGTAGTATAAGTATGGTTTTCGAATTTTCTTCCNATATTCAACATTCTTATGATACAAATAAAAATGTCAAACTCCCTAATTAATTTAGTTATTTTTCAAATTGTTTTGCAAATAATATGATTTTGTATTGTGTCATAATGTCATTTTTATTTTATTCTCTACTAATAATATGCATGTACAAATTTATTATTCATTTTAAAGAATTATATAGCCTAAATTGTGCTTTTGTACTTTATATAATGTTGTTACACGCATCAAGTAATGCAAAAAAAATAATGTAAAAAAATTATTTAATTAGACTAATGAACTAACCAAAAATAATAATTGTTTATCTATTTTATAGAGCTAATCAATCAAAAAATTGTATAAATTTTGAAATTGTTATAAAGAAATCTAAAGGAGCTTGAGCTAAATGTTGTCTTGGCATAGTTATAATTCTCCACTTGTCTTCATGTAACCCCTCGGTTTTTCCGACAAAGTTAGGGTTCGAAAAATATTTTTTAGGCTATAATATTTACGAGATGATCTCTCGGTACTTCAGAAGGATTTTTATAAGTGAGGCTAATTATTAATAAAGCTGCGGTCTACGTACCGGTCACGAACCGTAAAATTTTTAAGGATGTATATACAATTCGAATTTTCCTAGAGATTTGATTATTAAGTACGATACGATTAAGCCGGAACCTCTAGTTAGTTCAAGTGAAAATCTAAAACGGACTGTAAGGGGCAAAATTGTTACGGACCTTGTACCTATATTTCACGAGATACCGAAAAATTCCCAATTTTAGTGATTGTCGACGGGATTATTTTTAGGATAATTTTGGTGTTAGAATTTTCCCGAATTAAGCTATAATCATCCGAACTTTCATCTGATTTAACCCCAAACTGGCAAAGTAAATTTTGTTCTTCAAGGAGCCACCATAGGGAGTTGACATGTGGCACTCCTAATCACCACTTGGCTAGTTCATTAATTGCATGTCATAAGAGGTATGGGAATGTTGCGCTTGTTCCTTAATCTTCAAGCCAAACTAACCATCATCCCCTCTCTCCTACTCCACATTTTCGAAAATCATAAGGGAAAAAGAAGAGAAAGAAAACTTAGTCTTCTTCCTCTTGGATCCAAGAACTCTTAAGCATCTCTTCAACTCAAGTGCTCTAAGCATAGGTAAGACTATGGTTTTGTTCGGTTAAATCCTTCCTAGAACTTAAGTGTAAGCTAGAGGTTCATGAAAATGTGGTTATTATGGTGATTTTGTTTAGGATCTTCGGTGAAAAGTTTGAAGGAGAAGATCACCATCTTTCTACGGTTTAAAAATCTTCTTGAGAGGTAAGGAATCCCTTAAGTTGGTTTAGTCACTTGAAGGTGATCAAATGCTAGTAAATTATGTGACTAGGAATTTTATGTGAAAATTATGTGTTAAGTTTATGGATCTACAAGTTGGCTCAAAGGAACTACACTTTAATGTTTAGTAATTTTTGGTATGCATGTTCATAGTTAATTTATGCATGTATATGTGGTGTTTATGTCCATATAGGCTTATACTTGTGAAAATATTGGAAAAAAAAATCAAGATAGTCTCTGGCAGTAACTTTCGAGATTTATTGGGAAAACTTGGTAATGTATTTTGATCCTATTTTTTTTAGACATGTAGTTCTATAAGTGTAGAACCTGCATATAAAATTTCATAATGATCGGAGTAGTATAAGTATGGTTTTCGAATTTT
>NC_044916.1:5700762-5718262 GCF_003576645.1 Ipomoea triloba
ATGTGATTATAATAAATGGTGAGATGTCTTTGTATGATTAATTCATACTGCAGAGCGAAGTCTATTCGCTGAGTGAATGGTGAGATGTCTTTGTATGATTAATTCATACTGCAGAGCGAAGTCTATTCGCTGAGTGAATGGTGAGATGTCTTTGTATGATTAATTCATACTGCAGAGCGAAGTCTATTCACTGAGTGAATGGTGAGATGTCTTTGTATGATTAATTCATACTGCAGAGCAAAGTCTATTCGCTGAGAGAATTAGTGAGCATTAAAATGTCGTGTGTCCCGAACAATGATGTGTGTGTTGTGGTTCTCACTTTGGATTGAGTGGAAATTCTCGGAAATGAAAGTTTTGCAAACTTGTCCGAAAGGACATGAAAATGATTTGAGCGGCAGTTATGCCATGGTATTTAACTGAGAAAACTTTACATGATTTAACTCGTATACTCTGCTATACTTTCTTTTATTGATAATCTAGTTACAGGTAGATTTTCAACTTATGGAAAAAGCTACAGTTTTCTGAGAATTATGTCTTTCGAAACCTTTGTTTACTTTTGAGTGACAATGGATTTCCTTACTTAGCCGTCGCGCTAACTACACTTCATTGTGTCCTTTATTAGATGTAGTCTAGTGTGGGCCTCTGTAGCCCGATGAGCTCTGAATAGGATGGGAGTCGAGGTTGAAGACTACTCTATCCTAGAATAGACACCCTGGAAAGATTAGTTCCATATGTACACTTTTGGATGTTGATATGGTTATTTGAGGTTGTAAGTTTAGCCTTAGCGTTTGGGTATAGGAGAGATACCTAAGCGTGGCGGTAACATCCAGTTTTCTGCTGGTTTGATGCTTCCGCAATGTATTGTACTATTAGGGATTTTGTAATAAATCCAAGAGGTGAAAATTGGGGTGTTACACTTCATGTATTTGTAACAAAAAAAAAAAAAAAAAAAAAANATGTGATTATAATAAATGGTGAGATGTCTTTGTATGATTAATTCATACTGCAGAGCGAAGTCTATTCGCTGAGTGAATGGTGAGATGTCTTTGTATGATTAATTCATACTGCAGAGCGAAGTCTATTCACTGAGTGAATGGTGAGATGTCTTTGTATGATTAATTCATACTGCAGAGCAAAGTCTATTCGCTGAGAGAATTAGTGAGCATTAAAATGTCGTGTGTCCCGAACAATGATGTGTGTGTTGTGGTTCTCACTTTGGATTGAGTGGAAATTCTCGGAAATGAAAGTTTTGCAAACTTGTCCGAAAGGACATGAAAATGATTTGAGCGGCAGTTATGCCATGGTATTTAACTGAGAAAACTTTACATGATTTAACTCGTATACTCTGCTATACTTTCTTTTATTGATAATCTAGTTACAGGTAGATTTTCAACTTATGGAAAAAGCTACAGTTTTCTGAGAATTATGTCTTTCGAAACCTTTGTTTACTTTTGAGTGACAATGGATTTCCTTACTTAGCCGTCGCGCTAACTACACTTCATTGTGTCCTTTATTAGATGTAGTCTAGTGTGGGCCTCTGTAGCCCGATGAGCTCTGAATAGGATGGGAGTCGAGGTTGAAGACTACTCTATCCTAGAATAGACACCCTGGAAAGATTAGTTCCATATGTACACTTTTGGATGTTGATATGGTTATTTGAGGTTGTAAGTTTAGCCTTAGCGTTTGGGTATAGGAGAGATACCTAAGCGTGGCGGTAACATCCAGTTTTCTGCTGGTTTGATGCTTCCGCAATGTATTGTACTATTAGGGATTTTGTAATAAATCCAAGAGGTGAAAATTGGGGTGTTACACTTCATGTATTTGTAACAAAAAAAAAAAAAAAAAAAAAAAATTTATTTGACAACTACAATAACTTCTCCCCTCTGTCTATTTTTATTTCTCTATATTGATACTTACATACTTTTACTAACTTTTTAATTTTCGTTATTATATTAGAATCCAATACAGTTAATTTTAGAAGTGTTGAAAAGATACTCATCGTATTAGAATCGGATAAATATTAGGGGTGTTTTATGGAAAGAAATATATTTCTCCAAAACACCAAGTGCAAATGTTACTAAGTGCAGCAAACGCGGCTCTAGACCGTGGAGTTACTAAACAGAATTTTTGGTGTTTTGACTAAGTCAAAACATAAAAACTGACAGAACCTTTAAATTTTTGACGAATTCGTAATTTACCAAACAAGGTCAATGTCTCATCAACAATACCTTATAACTTAGTGACGAAAGGTATAATTTTTCCTTCTTATATACATTATACTATAATAATGTACACATTAAAAGTTCAATTATAATTCACAATTATTTTAAAAATATTTTTTTTAACCTATTTCAATATTAAGATTAAGACTATCTTCTGCATTACTAATTTGTAATCCCTCCTTTCGAGACATGTGGGAAACAAGTTGCATCACCCTCGAGATCAATATGTACTCCAGATTTGTTCGAAAGTTATTGAATAGGGCGGACAACGACGTAATCATTTGTTAATAATTTTAGTTTTAATAAATTATAATTTTATAATAGTTATACATATTAATCTATCACATTTTATTCACCCGTTTACGATACAAGTCATTGACCTGTCCACTGAAGTGAAAAGAATCACAAAGTTTGGAATGCATATGAAGAAGTGAAATGTAACTTGAATTTTTAATGTAATTTAATGAATTTAAATATTTATAGTAGACTTAAGATGTATTGCTTAATTCTATGGTTTACTTACCAAGAATTCCAGAAGTACAAAAATGTTACCAAAGAAGATATTTTATCTAACTTATATTTATATTAATTACTCGTTGTTATTAATTATTAAAACAAANAAAAAAAAAAAAAAAAAAAAAAAAAAAAAAAAAAAAAAAAAAAAAAAAAAAAAAAAAAAAAAAAAAAAAAAAAAAAAAAAAAAAAAAAAAAGATGATGAAAAGATTTGAATTTGTAGATTTGAATTCAGAATTTCTTAAATTTCTATATTAATCTTTTAAATCCATAATTTAATTTAAAGAGTTTCATTCAATTTCCATAGCTCAAAATTACAACACAGGCTATAAATCTAGAAAATCAAACCCCAATGTCACCATTAAAGACCTCAAATAATTTATATTTTCTAACACGAAATAACAATTCAAGTTTTTGTCTATTTCATTTTTTTTTTAAATGTAGACTTATCTTTGATATATAGCCACATTTTAAAACTAGAATTCATGATTCTCTTTGACAAGTCACCAAAGTATTTACTATTATAAAACATGGTTTTTGACGGAAGGAGAAGCGCATGCGAAGAGGTGAAAGGAATGAACTTATTGTATTTCGTATCAAGTGAAATTACAGGGCGAGAAGGGGAAGATTACAGTACTTATATGCATGGACTAACAGAACGGTTACAACAACTTGAAGGTGAGGAAAGACCATTCTATCCTTCACTCAACTGCCCCCTATCCTCTATTAGTTTTCACAACAACTAATTATGAAGTAATAACTAATTTGATGGTCACTTTTGGACCAAAACCATGTATGGCTCTGTTGCCTCTTTTTTGAGTGATAATAAAGAGCAAAGTTTGATAAAAAAAAAAAAAAAAAAAAGTAATAAATTTGAAAAGTATTTTTGCTTTTTGGTTTGTTTTTTTTTTTTTGGAATTTGTGGTGAAGATATTTGAAGAGTATACATACATATTTATGTATGTATTACATTTTAAATTTAATGAATATTCATAGAACTCTGAATGGTATCATTTTCTAGTATTACTAGACAATATAATCATCTTAACCAGATAAAATCATAACCAAACAAAAAGGAGGAATTAGAAAGGAACCTGAAAATGGATCTTGAAGCAAGAAGCAAAATCCGTACCGCCGCAGACTCCATTGATGAACAAGAATCAAGAACCGAAAATTAGAGAGATGGATCGGATCGGTAAATTTTGGAACGGTAATAATGTCCACCATCAATTCTGTTTTATAACATAAGGGACCAGCAAAAAGGATGGGTTGGGCGTAAGCATGCATAAACTTGAAAAGAGAGCAATTTTGGAAGAAATCAATGTAAAAAGGTGCTAGTTTGTATTTGAATTATTATATATGTTTCAATCATCAATATTGCTTTATAATAATATAAGACTTGATCGAATTGCTTTAACTTTTTGCTTTTTTTTTTCCTGCTTAACAAAACTAATTTAATTTGCTACTCAAATCTGGGGTTGTTTACTTTGAATTATTGCGCTGCAATGGGTCTTCGGCTTGGAGAAGAAGGATCTGGAGATGAAGGTCGCTGGAGATGAAGTGGGTGGCCCGGAAGGTTTTTTTTTTTTTTTTTTTTTTTTTTTATAAATATATTATTAAAATAATTTTTAAAACAAACAACAATAACCATTTAATGCATTAGGTATTCATTCCATTTTTCATTTTGAACTTCACACAATATATTATGTTTTTAAAACATTGTCATTTTTTATTTTTCTTATGAAATACCACAATATTTAAATTAGCCAAATGAATTAACCTAAATAATAATAATAATAATAATAATAATAATAATAATAATAATAATAATAATATTATTATTATTAAATTGGAATAATAACTTAAAATTAAAGTAATAATAATAGTTTAATATTCTAATGAACATAGAAAAATATATATATTATTTGTATTATTTTACTTCAAAAGTTCATGCATGCTATAGAATTATTGCTTGCTTACACAACGTAACTCTCCAAACAACATAAAAATTTTAATATCCTTGTAAAATATTTTATTTTAACTAAACCCTACACACTAATTAAATAATTAACTATACATTGACAAAACAAAATAAATAAATATGATGATGACAAAGCTACAATAATATTACCGTTTTTTTACAAGTTCACCAAAAAACAACTACACCAATTTTTTTCACTGTTCGTCAGTCACCGTCACCCGCTTCTAATTTTCGTTGTTGATTCTTGCTGGAACTCCAATCACTTGGGAAAGGAAAGTTGATTAAGAGGTTGGAACTTGGGAGTGAGTTTTAGAAAAACTGAACGTAAAAAAAAAAATTAAGAAAGGAGAGGATTTATGAAGGTTGAGAAAATGATTTTTGGTTACACAATTTATGAAGAATGGTGAGGAAATTTGGAAGTAAATATTTGAGAGGAAAGCAGTTGGGAGTTGGGGTAATAAATAATTTATGGGTTTTGGGTAAAGGAAAAGGAGTTGGCTTTTGGGTAGGCAGAGAGGGAAGGCTTCTGGGTAGGCAGGGAGGGAATTAAATTGAGGACAGAAAATGGGTGATTGGATTACTTTACACAATATTGTCCAACCCTACTTTGACATGCACAATATTGTCTCTCTCCTCTCTCAAATACACATTATAGTCATCAGCCCACATAATTAGCATCTCAACATTAAATTGTTGACAACCAACTCAATCATGTGTCTAAAGTTGACATATTCATGGTAACCTAACAAGAACAATTTGGATGGATACTAATAAATGTTTAGACCGTCAATGGGGTATGAATATACATGATTACACTTCAATTATGCATTACCGAATCTTTAAATAAGAGAATAACACAAGTTTGAATATTTTTAAAATATAATTAAAGAATTCACAAAGACACCTAATAAGCTTTTAGAAAAATTGATTATTACTCCATATAAATGTATAAGCAGAAGGTAGTTCATTTTTTTTATTAGTAATTTGATTTTATATTTTTTTCTTCATATTAGATTTTCCAAAAATAGGAGTATCCAATGTGAATGAGAAATCCAATGGTTATGTACTAATAAACAATGATGTTAAAGATATGTTGTAGATCAGATTCCGATTAATAGAAATTATTGAAAGAGTACATGGGAGATTATAAAGAAATATTAAAATAAACATATAAAACTTTTTTATGACGGGTTTTAATAAACTCATCACAATATTCCTTATAAATCCATACCCCTTCTACCATTACAGAGGGGGGAGAGAGAAACGCAGTAGATATAGACGCAGCATGGTTGAAGTCTTTGATGACTTTAACAATGTACTCATTTATGGTGACATAAAAGATAGGGATGGAGGATAGGAATTCCATCATGAATTCAACACACACCCATCCTCATGCCCATTATTAATGTGAATTTTTTAGATTCTGCACTCAAGTGTTTTTGACATTATTTTATTGGGTAAAGTAATTCTTCAAATACATTTTCGAGAATAATTGGACCAGTTTATAAAATTTTAGCTGTAGAGGTTAGAGTTCATC
Organism: Ipomoea triloba; assembly: GCF_003576645.1. Lineage (NCBI taxonomy): Eukaryota > Viridiplantae > Streptophyta > Magnoliopsida > Solanales > Convolvulaceae > Ipomoea > Ipomoea triloba. The sequence goes on from NC_044916.1 coordinate 5,707,017, forward strand.
AGTAGGAGCTATACGATTAGAGCAATCCAATGAGTTTTATCTCACTGTTCTCCACTTCTCCCAACCAAGCTCCAATATGTTAAATTCGAACTAATTTAAGTTTTAAGTTGGAGTTAAAATTTACTTGGTGAAACCATTACAATATTGATTGTTCTGTTTACAAAAACTCAGAAGAAAGATTGTATCGAAAGAGAATCGAATTCTTTTCGATTATATTATTGGTGATGGTTACGTTACAATTCATGGCAATGGTTTGGAGACTTTTTTTCTTGTCCAAAAAGTTGGAGGGCTAATAATTGAGAGGGAGAAATGTCATGAAGCTTAAAAAGTGGGGATTATTGTTGTTTGCTTTGATTGTTCCAAGTTACCAATCTAGTAAAAGCAATTGAAGGAGGGGTAGGGCCAACCAAGTCCCTTAATTTTTGAGGCATGAATACTGATGTGAAAAGAGATGCTTGTGTAGTTTGAAGAGAATTGGTACCACCACTTTGATCTTGAAAACCATGCCCCATCTTTTTCCCTGGCTAGCTTTTCTTGAATTAGGGCTGTTTCCCCCCACCCCCTTAAAGCTTTGAATAAGTCTTAGTAGATTGTAGATTTTTTTTTTTCCTTTATACCATTTCCTTAGTATATACAAACTCTCTTTCTTGTTTGAAAATGTATGTACTCGATTTGAGTCAGTTATGATTATATAAAAACTATGACATAGAGAATATTATGTATTTATTTTAAAATGCATGTGTATTTATAATTCATTACTCGAGACGGCTTAAATGTGTCTTGTTTGTTAGATAGAGTTCAAAGAATGTGATCCATTAAAATGAGTTAATACCCATTTTGGTTCCTTGACTATAGCGTAATACTTGATTTTGTCCCATAGAATTAAAAGTACCCAATTTAGTCCTTTAACTTGTGAAATATAATTAATTTGGTCCTCCTTTACAATTTCCATCCATCAGCCGTTAAAAATGGGGGCAAAATCGTCATTTTCAATAGTCGAGGGACCAAAATGGGTACTTAATAGTTGAGGGACCAAAATGGGTATTTATTATTATTATTATTATTATTATATTTAATATTGGGACAATGTCTTTTAGTTTAGTTTTATATATCAACACTAGGGGTGTGTAATCTATTAACCGAACCGTTTTAACCAAATTAAAGTTTTTAAAACTTTAACCGTTAACCGAACAAAATTAAATTTTTTTTGGGATTAATTGGTCTATTAACCGAACTTTTTAAACCTAAATTTCTAAATCCTAAAAATAATACCTATAATAATAAATTCAATTAAAATAATACATATAGTAATAAATCCATAAGAAAATATACAAAAATAATATCATAAATACATTACAAATTTATAGAGATTTTACATATTAGATTATATATATATATTTATTTAGTTATATATATGTTTAAAATTTCGGTTAATCGTTCGGTTGACCGACAATTTTGAACGCAATTAACCGTTAATCGAAATTTTAAAAAATCTTTAACGATTAACCGAACTGAAAAAGTTCTGTTAAAAACGGTTAACCGACACTTTCAAACCTAATTAATCATTAATTGAATTTTTAGAAAATCTTGAACCATTAACCGAACCCAAATTCAAACCCAATTAACCGTTAACCGAAATTTAAACAAAAAACATTTATCCATTAACCCAACCGAAAAAGTTCAGTTAAACAATGGTTAACCATTCGGTTCGATTAATGGTTAAAGGTTTTTTAAAATTTTAACTAAACTTTTTAAAATTTTGATTCAATGGTTTGGTTAATGGTTAAAGGTTTTTTAAAATTTCAATTAACGGCTAATTGGGTTCGAAATTGTCGATTAACTATTTTTAACTAAACTTTTTCGGTTCGGTTAATGGTTAAAGATTTTTTAAAATTTCGATTAACGGTTAATTGGGTTCGAATTTGTCGGTTAACTATTTTTAAATGAACTTTTATGATATTGTTTTTCTATATTTTGTTATAGATTTATTATAATAGGTATTATTTTTAGGATTTAGAATTGTTGCTTTAAAAAATTCGGTTAATCTGTTAACCAACCGATTAATCGAAAATAATTTCAAGTCGGCTCGATTAACGGTTATAGTTTTAAAAACTTCAGTTATAATGGTTTGATTAATATATTACACACCACTAATGTTGATATACAAAACTAAACTAAGAGATATTGTCCCAATAATAATAATAATAATAATAATAATAAGTACTCATTTTGGTCCCTTGACTATTAAGTCCCCATTTTGGTCCCTCGACTATTAAAATGACGATTTTGCCCCTCTATATAACGGCTGGTGGATGGAAATTGTAATGGAGGACCAAATTGAGCATAATTTTACAAGTTAGAGGACTAAATTGGGTACTTTTAATTCTATGGGACAAAATCAAGTATTACGCTATAGTTGAGGGACCAAAATGGGTATTAACTCCATTAAAATACACAAGCTATTTATAAGGATCTTTAAGTTATAGAAGTGCGATGAAATTTTAATAATTAAACTGATGATTATGAAATAAAAATGGTTGAATCATCTCAAGTGCATTAATCCCATTGAATCCATTTAGAATTAGTATTTTATTATTGAAGAGTCCTAAAACATAGTAAAAAACTTTTTAGTTCACTGCATAAAGCAAATCCATTCCTTTCTTTCATTCATTCATTCATTCTTTAATTTCTTTCTTTTTTATTTTACTACTTAATTCAATTTTAAGTTCGAAAATTGATTCACCAACAAAATAATGACTTTGTTGCAGTACATAGTTAAACTTAAGATAGTCCATTCTTAATACTCAATGAGACATCACAATATATGGGAGTCAATTATATATAGTCTTTTTCCCTGTGATATTACTTTTATAGTATTACTTGATAACATAGCACATGAGGTAACATTTTTCTTTTACCTGGGAGAAAAGTTAAATAAGGTGTGATTGCTTTTATACTGTTTATATGAATGAAAACATAGCATATGGGTTTTAACCATTTTGTTTTATCTAAGAAAAAAATAAATACAAATAGTCATTGGTCTACATTTATTTTATTTTATTTTTTTAACCAATAAAAGTCAACATTTATTATCGATTTGAAAATATAAGGAAAGAGAGAGGACATAACCAGACCCTTAGTTTGAAAAATTGGGAAAAAAAATTGTCAATACATATCAATCAAAATGAGGAGTAGAGACCTTATGGTTGAACCTTCTGCCCCTCATCCGACTACATGTTAGCGTTATATATTATCCTTAAGATGTCATACAACTAAGTCCCACAATGACTAGTACTGGAATTATTTTGCATGCTTGGTAGTAGGGTGGAATTGAAGTGATGAACAATATTGATGTTTGGTTATGTAAAACTCTATAATGGGAATAAGTGTTTTAAAAATACAAAAATAAAAATTCAAGACAATTGATCATAATATAATGGCATCCAAAGCACTAATATAAATAAAAAAATATAAATCAAAAAAATATAAAAACACAAATCTAAAAGCACTAATCCAAACTTAAAAATCATATTACGTACCAATAAGATGGAAATATATCTTTTAATTGGCGAATAAAGTTTTTAATTGAACGTATAATCAAATCTCATGGTTTGTTTTAAGAATTTGTCAACCAAACACTAACTATGATTTTGATTCTCATTCTTAGTGTGTAAACCAATGAACTAAAGCCACCCTTAATTAATTAATTAATTAATTTTTTTTTGTGGTTAAAAAATTATTTGAAGAAATTGCCCACAATTCTTTGATACAATGATTCAATAATGGTTTGTGAGCTTGAATTAATTCATTGTTAGTTTGTACGTGTGCCCATACAACCTTTAGTCCCATGAGAGTAATGATAGGAAGAGAGAGCACATGTGATGTGTCTTTGAGTGTTCCCTACATTTAGAGTATGTTTTTAAATGTAGATTTTTTCATTCATAATGGATTAACCAGCTTTAAAGAAATGAAAAACAGTTAAATTGAAAAGTATGAATGGTTTCGTAAATAATTACTTCGTCAATGTTAAAATTGATTTTAGCACCTTTTATAATCAACGTGATATCAAAACAAATTGAAATTGGGTAGTTGAGTAGGCAGTAATTGAATGTAGGGAAGGAAATTCCAGATAAAATATGGGTGAAATTTGAGTCGTTGATCTAGATACAATATGCGGATACCATTCATCTTTGTTGAATTTGCATAGTTGGATATATAATTGGTTAGTATTATATATGATATTGCTTTGTCACACTTCTACAGCGCAGGGTGTAATTATTATTGTATAAACCATATTATTAAATAATGTATATTTAGTACACAAATAATGTACTTTTAGTATATTAAAAATGTATATTGAGAGAAAATATATTATTTGAGTACTGAAAGTACGTTATTTTGTATAATATACATTCAGTACATGAATAATATACTTTGAATATATTGAAAATATACTTTTTGTTATGGTACACACAATAATTTACCGCGCAGGTTGTCTTTCTGCTTGCCTACATTAATCAAAATGTTGGGATGTTAAACATTTTTATAATGTTTCAAGAAAAACACTAAATTTACAACAAAAACGATTTTTCTTGGTATTATCTTTAAATACCCTTAAATTTGGCGGTCATTAGGTTGGATGTGGGTTTTGGATCTTCACAGGAGAATATTTTTCGAACTGCATTACCAATTTCAAGTTTTTTTTTGGCTTTTTTTTTCTTTCCTTTTGTTATCTTTTATATTTTGCTAATGTGTCTTATGTTACAAATTTATGTATTGTGTTGTGAAATTCTATGCATGCATATAGAACATAAATTATCAACCTAAATTAGATTTTCAAATAATAAGTAAATATATAACATGTGTATATGTCCTGCGTTGTCAGTTTCTATGTCTTATGTTACGTAATTTTGTACCTGAATAATATGAATTCTGTACATGAAATATATTATTAACTGTGTATAAGCATGAAAAAACAAGAAACTGAGAGTCGATTAAAATTTAAAAATCTATCAAAATTAAAAACAACGTTGCTTTGATCCAGAGTTCACATTGCTATGTAGACCCTGATCCATCATATAAATTGCCTAGTTTTGTACTTGATTTAAGTTATAAAAGACACTGGACTCAATTATTTCCCTTCAAATGTGGCCAATTTTAGCATCGATTTCGTTTAAATATAGCACAAGCTATACATGATGCTAAGCTAAAGTTAATTACTACACTCCCAAACTTCTTAATTTTAGGATCAGATTGAGAATATTGAAAACTCTATGGAGAGATAAGAAAATTATTTATAACTTTTGCATTTATAGATTAATTGCACGATTTATAGTTGTCCAGAGGCTCAATTAAATTTTTTTTTTGAATTGGATTATTAGATTGTAGTTTTGCATGAGTTGATAGCCTATTTAACCCTTATTCCTTCAAAAATTGATAAGAATAATTTATTATTTGTTGATCAAGAATGTTAATTATCTAGATATAGATTGAGAAGAACTTATCTTCTTTTTGGGAAGATCATTTCTCCTGAGATTGTCTGGTTTTCAATATGTGGTGTTCCAAAAAAAAATTAAAATAAAATTTAGGAATTGAAATATCTCCTGAATGATAGACTTTGGTTTTGGAGAATTAGAATATCTTCCTGAACCAGATAACCATTATATAGCGTGCCTTAAAACACACATAGACATTTGATTTGTTAAACCCAAATCGTCAATTCCACCTAAGCACAAACAAATATTGGGTAACAATTATGAAATATATATAGATTGAAAATTTCAATTGAGAAATGCCGTGCATGATTAATCTCTCTTTTTAATTTATCTTTACTTTTTTCTTTTAATTTTTGTAATTATACTAATAAATTAATAACTCTTAATAATAATTGAAACGTATTAATATAGAAATCTTTAATATTTGTTATTTCTCAAAATTAAAATCTAAAATGATAAATTAGAAAGGATTAAAACAAACTAATAATATTAAAAATTAATTTTTGATTATTAAAAGATCAAATATACATAAAATAAATTAAAAAAAAAAATAGATAGAAGGCTATATCCAACAATTGATTTTATTACTTTGTCAAATATCAATATTGGGCAAAATTACATGTACTTAGTGAGTAGTTCATTGAATTTTATAAATTAGAATATCACCATTCTAAGCAAGAGAACAACACCTAAGAAAAAGATAGAAGGTCTGATCTAATTTATTATTTCTGGACAAAATCTACGAAATGAACAATTTGCGACCCATCTACACGCCTCTTCAAAAGTCGTGTGTATGTCGTGAGGAAAAGGAGAAACATCATAGGTAAGGCATCGTCGAACTTCTTCTTCTATAAATTCATCTGTAATACCTCCTAGAGCGGGAGCAGGCGGAGGTGGAGGTGGAGGTATATTATTACATGCACACGATAATAAAGGTAAAACAATGCCTAACACAAACACCATAATTATGTATTTGCAGCTCATAATTATTGATTATTTTATTACTCTTATATATCCCTCTCTATCCTCTTATTTCTATTTTTTGTGATCTTTGACCACCCTATTAGGTTGTGTGTGTATATATACAATGCTTTTGTGCCAAAGATTTTGTAGTCGAGTGGCATAAATGTGACTCTTTTAAATGAGAGGTCTTAAGTTTGTGCTCAAATATTACATTGTAATAGAATCTGTAGTACTTAAAAAAAAAAAAGTGAAAGTGCTGTTATTAAACACTTGAATGTACAATGAACAAATCATCATTAGTTATCAATTCATTTACAACGGAATATGATTTAGTCAGTTAATGACATTAAAGTAAATGTTTATAATATTTCCTGAATAAAAAGTCATATTCATTGAATATTTTTAATACACTATATTTATTATACATATTTATACATGTATTGTTTAATTCCAAAATTGTTAATGACATTAGAGTAAATGTTTATAATATTTTCTCAACAAAAAGTCATATTCATTGAATATTTTTAATACAGTATAAAATTATACTCTAATTATACTCATACGTCGTAAAAGAACATTTGTACAAATAATAGACTGCTAATTAAAGAAAATATAGCCAATCAAAACACAGTCATTTTCTATGTCGAGAAAACGTTAATATATATATATATATATATATATATATATATATATATATATATATATATATAAAGCTAAAAGTCTCTTACTTTATTATAGAGATAGATAAGAGATATTAGGCCATCCCCCCAATAGAGGATTGTAATTAGTTTTTGGTAAGATAAAATCTTGAAGGCATGATTTTAACTAATGCGGAGGGGTAATTTTTTGGGGTTGGGTCCTCCTGCAAATTTATGTTTTTGTTAGATTATTTTTTTAAAAAAATAAAGAAACAAATTAAAGCAATGAGATGCAACCACGTCTCACTGACCAACCAGCGGGCGCGTGTAATACGTGCTCACGGGGAGCGTTTCGGTGTGGCGGCCACTCTGAATCTTTTACTTGTTTTATTTTTATTTTTCTTTTGTGGCCATAGTGGAGAAAAAACTTAAAATTAATGGGAAGAAGGGGTTTTGGGATCGAGTGAGATAGTGGAGGATGAGGTGAATGCTTTAGGCCCACAAAAAAATTGAGAAAAACTCAAAGAGTTAATTCTAGAAATGGTCATTCGACTATTGACTTTTACCAATTTTTGTCCTTAACTTTTGCCAATTTTTGTCCTCGACTTTTAATTTGACCAAAGTTGGTCCTTTAACTATTATATTGATTTTGTACCAATTTTGGTGCTTCTGTTAAATCTATGTTAAATAGATGTTAAAATTGAGGGCAAAAATGTAAAACTAAATATTTTAACATTCCTTCTTCACTTTGTTTCCCCTCCTCCATCGCAAGATTATATAGGTAACAATGTAAGTAAATATATATATATAAATAAATAAATAAATAAATAAATAAATATATATATATATATATATTTTACATTTTATGTTTAATTGTTTAGTAATCAAATTTTTTTCTTGCATTTTATTTTTGATTTTTTTTTAGTTTACTGGATGTAATATATACTTTTTAATATTTTAACGTTGGAGTGTCGTAGTTTTCCAGTATTCAATTTTGCAGTAGTGGTTTTCCAATGACTTTTTCATAACTCCCAACCAACCATAAGCACAAGAAGACAGCCATCTATAAGGAGAATAAACAAATATGGCCCAAGTTTCATAGGTTAGAATAATTTCTGTAAGGTTTTCTTTTTGGTGAATTATTGTAAGGTTTCTTTGATTATACTATAAATGAATAGAATGAAATAAATTCCATCACATTGAACCAAACATAAGAAGAAGAAAAGCCCAATGGGACATTGCACCAATCAAGTATATTACAGAGTATATATTACATTGCAGCAAACCAAAAAAAAAAATCAAAAATAAAATACAAGAAAAAAATTTAATTACTTGAAACAATTTAACATAAAATGTAAAAATATATATATATATATATATTGACTCACATTGTTCCTATATAATTTTGCAATGGAGGAGTGAAAACAAAGTGAAGAAAGAAAGGTTAAAATATTTAGTTTTGCATTTTTGCCTCACTTTTAACACCTATTTAACATAGATTTAACAGAATGACTAAAATTGATACAAAATCAATAGTTAAGGAACCAACTTTGGTCAAATTAAACGTCTAGGACAAAAATTGGTAAATGTCAATAGTCGAAGAATCGTTTCTGGAATTAAATCAAAACTCAAACTATTGAGGAGGGGGAAATTATACTATGGACCCTTGTCTATGTTCACAAATTTAAAACTCTATGTTCACAAAGTTAGAATTCTATGTTCACAAATTTAGAATTAGAAATCTATATTCACAATTTTAGAACTCTATATTCGCAATTTTAGATCGTCTCAATATACAAAATTACATTACTCAATATTCACAATTTTTGAACTCTATATTACATAGAGTTTTGATACTGTTGAACATAAAGTTATGAAATTGTGAACATAAAGTTATAAAATTGTGAACGTAGAGCTATAAAATTGTGAACATGAAATTATAAAATTGTGAATATGAAACTGTGAACATGGAGTTATGAAATAATGAACATTGAGTTATGAAATTATGAACATGGAGTTATGAAATTGTGAACATGGACCCGGGCCCATGGCATAACAACTGTGAGGAGGCCCCTAGTATTATTAATTTAAGGCTTTTTTATTTTTCGGAAAGACCTAATTTTAAAGATAATTGATATATAGATAAATAAATGGAGAACTTAGCTTTAAAAAAAAAACTTAGGGTGTGTTCGTGACGTTGGATAAATCTTCCCAAATATTTTCTAGAATTGGCAATGGCATGTAAATGCCAGTATTTTGGGAGTGTCCCTTATTTGCTTGACAAACATAACACCGCGCCGTTTGACAAAAGTTCCAACATCACGTTATAGTTGAGGCCAAAAAAACCTTTCTTCAACACAAGCAATGGTTTTGTCTCTACCAACATGACCACCCAACCCGCCAGCATAATTACACCAATGTGCACCACGTACGTAAACGACGTCGTTTTGAGCATTGTAAACTAACCGCCCGTTTTTTTTTGGAAATCACGTTTCCCGTTTCGGCCGATTCGTCGTTTTGAGCATTGTAAACTAACCGCCCATTTTTTTGGAAATCACGTTTCCCGTTTCGGCCGATCCCTGTATTTATGTTAATATTCTGTTTATTCCAGTCAATCATTGTGTGTATTATAGGCAACCGTTCTGTGTATTCGAGGCAACCGTTCTGTGTATTCATGTTAGTAACACATGTTGTGATGCGCTTGTGCATTCGAATGTTTAGGAGGATGAGTTCTGTGTATTTTGTGTCAATATTCTGTGTATTCATGTTATTAACATAGGTTGTAATGTGTTTGTGCATTCGAATGTTAGGAGGATGAGTTCTATGTATTTTGTGTCAATATTCTGTGTATTCTGGGCAAACATTCTGTGTATTCTAGGCAAACGTTCTGTGTATTTTAGATAATGATTATGTGTATTATAGATAATGAATTCACTAGAGTCATTCGCGTCCGCGTCCACTAACATCTGTGTATTTTGTGTCAATATTCTGTGTATTCATGTTATTAACATAGGTTGTGATGTGTTTGTGCATTCGAATGTTAGGAGAATGAGTTCTGTGTATTTTGTGTCAATATTCTGTGTATTTTAGGCAAACATTCTGTGTATTCTAGGCAAACGTTTTGTGTATTTTAGATAATGATTATGTATATTATATATAATGAATTTCCTGTAGTCATTCGCGTCCGCATCCACTAACATCGAAACGACGTCGTTTACGTACGTGGTGCACATTGCAATGTGCACCGTGGTGTAGGGTATAACGATTGACCTCGTTTCGAGCCTCATCCACAAGTTGGGCTCTATCAGCTTGGCCCATCTTAGAGTAATTTTTCAGCCCATTCATTTATACTCATGGATTTACTAGAATTAGTAGAATTTACCTTGGGCCATCAAGAATTGAAAAGCCCCAGCCATCTTGGGCCACTTCCTTGTTATAGCCCTTGTTTGAATCCATGCCCATTGTTGCCAATCATTATATCGTGGATCACGGTGCACATAACACTGTAGACCCTGATCCAAAACGATGTCGTTTCGATGTTAGTGAACGCGGACGCGAATGACTCCAAGGAATTCATTATCTAGAATACACAGAACGTTTGCCTAGAATACACAAAATGTTTGCCTAGAATACACAGAATATTGACACAAAATACACAGAACTCATCCTCCTAACATTCGAATGCACAAACACATCACAACCTGTGTTAATAACATGAATACACAGAATATTGACACAAAATACACAGAATTTATCCTCCTAAACATTCGAATGCACAAACATATCACAATATGCGTTACTAACATGAATACACAGAACGGTTGCCTAGAATACACAGAATGATTGCCTGGAATACACAGAACGATTACCTAGAATTGTTTTGAATTTTTGGAAAAATCAGATCCATCCTCCGGCCCATGTCCTTCCAGTCCATCTACCTTAGCTAAATTTCCAAGCCCTCCATTATTTCCAGGGCAAATTATGCTGTGGACCCAGGTCCACCTTGCAAGGTGGACATGGGTCCAAAATTACGTCGTTTTTGTCTCTTTTTTTTTTTAATTAGTAAACATATTGCTGAATATAGAGTTGTACAAAAATGTGTGAATATAGAGGTTTCAAAGTGTGAATGTATAGTATAGGAATAGTGAAT
>NC_044916.1:5724155-5776093 GCF_003576645.1 Ipomoea triloba
GGATTATTTCCATATGTACATATCTGGATATTGATATGGTTATTTGAGGTTGTAAGTTTAGCCTTAGCGTTTGGGTATAGGAAAGATACCTAAGCGTGGCGGTAACACCCAGTTTTCTGCTGGTTAGACGCTTCCGCAATGTATTATATTTTAAGGATTTTGTAATAAATCCAAGATGTGAAAATTGGGGTGTTACAATTCTAATTCCAATACCTAATCTTTTGTGTAATTAAATTTCTTAGTCAACATTGTTATTTGTGAGATAAAACTATTGGTAATTTGAATGGCAGAGAATATTAACTGAACTTATATAACTCTATATATGTGTCTATTTTGTATATGTATCAAACAATCTATAAGGCATAGATGGTTGGATAGAAGATTTTTTTAGTTACCCACCACCTTGGTACGAGCATGTAGCAATTGCCCTTGGTTACGTTAATAATAATCATTATGTTAAGGTAACATTGACAGGAGGGTACCCAATGCCTACTATTGCTCCACAATGGGCTTGTTTTAAATATGACTGTGCAGATGCATGGATTACTCCATATGTGAATCGGATCAATACTTACAATGAGTATGTACGCTCTAGTTGTACTCATGAGAATGTTATATTGGATTGAAATGGAATGAAAATTTTCTTTTTATATTTTATTGTGATGTTTTTTTTTTTTGGTAAATTCACGGGGTCTTTCTCCGTCCGTTCAACGGTTCAGGTCTACCCACGTTCGCTCCGAGAGGCACTCGAGTGTTTTTACCGTTTTTAGCGATTGAAAATTAATTTATTATATTATTATAATAAGGTAAAATAATGCATACAAAAAAATTGACTTATAAAGAATATCATGAAAATTTATTAAACGTTAGATAGTACAGAAAATAATTAAAAATTATTATACACAAAATTATTATACTATCACAATTTAAATTAATAATAAAAATAAATAGTTTAAATATTTAATTACAAAATATTATAGACAAAATTATTATACTATCACAATTAGAAATATAAATAAATAAATAATAAATATTTTAAATAGAAAACATAATGTTCGACCAACTTTAATGAATGTGGTGTAAATAACAAATTGTATTTACACCACCTATAAAGCTATCAAACCTATTAAATGGTGGTGCAAATAGAATTTTGGATGGTACAAATAGAATTACCCATATATATATATATATATATATATATATATATATATATATATGAAGGATGAGAATTAAAGCTAAGGGTGGAGTATGGAGAGAGATAAAAGGGAGAGGGATGAGAATTAAGAACATTTATACCAATGCATTTTTTAAGGTTTTGCAAAAAGGATGGGAATCAACGGATGGAGAGTTTGACCAACTTCATTTATGAGAGCATTAATGCTTTTCATCGGTAAAGAATAAAGTGTGCATAGGCAAACGTAAAAACACCTATTCCACTAGTGTGACATCACCTCTCAACTCTCTCAATTTTCCCCCTACCTTTTCAATGGTAATTACTCAAGTTTTCAGCTTACCAAACTATATCATGAAGTCCATGATGATTATTTACAAGGGCATTTATGCGTTAGTTTCAATTTAATTGTTCTCAAAAGTTTTTTCTAATAGTTGGCCGATTGAATATGGATATAAAATTTACACTTCAAAACAAACACTCTAATGATTGATTCACCAATTAAAAATATATGTATTTTAGTCATAGACAAAAACAAAGTGATTGGAATGCGTTTTGGTGAAAGTAATTTACATGTTTCGTAGTAGGTTGAAATTGTAATAATTACTAATATCGTTGTTTGGTTATGTATGATCTTATAATCATAATAAAAGTTTTTAAAAATACAGAAATAAAAATTCATTGATTCTAATAATCTAATATGATGACATCCCAAATATTGATATGAACAAAAAATCAAAACAAAAAATTAAACACACTAATTCAAACAAATTAGGTAATGAGAATACGACAAGATCATATGAGAAACCAATGAAATAAGTAGGGATAAAGGTGAATTAATGGAATGATATATTATTTAAATTATATGTTACCATCTTTCACATAAACACTAAAAAATAATTATCCAACGTAACTAACAAACAAAAACAAATAAAAAGAGAATTAAAAAAAAAGTACAAAAAGGTTGAGGCATACGACAACCTTTTGTAATGTAAATTATGGCTGCAAGCTTTAATATATATATATATATATATATATATATATATATATACACTAGAGATTAAATCAACAGCCAAGAATGAACAATATTAAAAAAAAAAAAATATGGTGGCATTATGGTAATTTTGTGTAAGTTCAAAGCTTAAGATACGTAAGTGTATAGCATTAGGTGCTTAAGATTAAAGTTTAAGGTGCGTAAGTTTATAGCTTAAGATGCATATCTTTAAAGCTTAAGGTGCGTTAGTTTGACCCTTAAGGTGCATCAGTTTGACACTTAAGTGTGTTAGTTCTACATTTAAGGTGTGTCATTTTGACACTTAATAAGATGTGTCAGTTCGACACTTAAATGCGTCAATTTGACACTTAATTAAGGTGCATTAGCTTAAGGTGCGCCAGTTTAACCCTTAACGTGCATCAGTTTGACACTTAAGTGTGTCAGTTCTACACTTAAAAGGTGTGTCATTTTGACACTTAAGATCTGTCAGTTTGACACTTAAATGCGTCAATTTGACACTTAATTAAGGGGCATTAGTTTGACATTGTGCATAAGCTTTAGACGTGAGGTGCATTAATTTGACACTTAAGGTGCGTCAGATCGATACTTAAGGTGTGTCAGTTTGAAACTTAAGGTTCATAAGTTTGAACCTTAAGGTGCATTAATTTGATAATGGTGGGAGGAGATCATTCACATCAAGTCGTCATAAAGCATTTTTTTTCGTTCATTCTAACCATTGAACTAAATTAGATCAATGGCTCGAATCTCACCGCATTTTTTACGTGAGAGTTCCATCTCACTTGAACCATCTATATATATATATATATATATATATATATATATATATATATCAAATGCAGTCGCCCATTAACGTGTGGTCGGTGAGAACACTTAATAAAAGGCACCAATAGTGTTCGGAAAATGCACAACAATGAAATGCACAAATACACCAAAAAAAATACACCATACCTCGTCACACCTAATTGTCTATTTATGAACATTGTGTGGTGCGTTTATTCGTACCTAGTGCATTTTTTTGTGATGCGTACATAATAGTGCAGTTTTTGTGTAATTGTGCATTTTTTGTGTAGAGTTTCAATAAGTCTTCCATAATCTGACTTGATTATCTTTAAAATTTGTAGCCGCCAATTTTATTACTTTATGTCGTGTAAAAGCATGAGTTTTTGTTGTTGCAATCTTGATCTGATGAATCAAATTGATCTTCCAAAAATCTTTAATGTATTGATTCTTGTTTGAACATAAACAATTATTCGTGAATCAACGATCTTGGCTCAGCAGTGTTCATAGCATCAACTCTGGCTCCTTCATTTGGTCCTTCATAATCTCAAACTTTAGCTCCAACCTCGACCCCATTGTTGACTCCATCTTTTGGTTCTAATATAGACTTCAACATCAACTCCATCTCTAGCTCCTTAAAAGTCAAGTTGACACTTGGGTACTTGGGTTCGAACTTGGTCATTTTCAATAGCCATTAGCTATTCTTTCATCTCTTACTTTAGCTCTTACAACTTGGGCTTCTTTCATCTCTTACTTTAGGCTTCAATTCGACTCTTACAACTTGAGTTGGAACTTGGTCATTTTCAATATAATAGCCGCCAGCTCTTCTTTCATCTCTTACTTTAGGCTCCGACTCTAGCTCCAACCTCAGCTCTACCCTTATCTAGGCTCCGACTCTTACAACTTGGGTTCGAACTTGGTCATTTTTAATAGCCATCCGCTCTTCTTTCATCTTTTACGTTAGGATCCAACCTCAGCTCAGTCCTTATCTCCAATCTTGACTTTGACCTTAGCTATAGACCTCAGCTCTGTCCTTAGCTCCAACTTTGGCCCTTAAAATAAAATGTTGAAACTTGGATTTGAACAAACAACCTTAGGATGGATTTATGCTAGGAGCTCCTTGATGGTTGTGTACCTCATATTTCCTCTTCATCTCCAAATTTAGCTCTTCCCCTTCTTTGGCAAAAAAAAAAAAAAAAACAATTTTAGAATTCATACATTAGACGTTATACTTAACATTGCACTATTCTTCTCCAATGCTCCATTAAAACCTTTGATTACTAAAATTGCAAATATTATATTTTTGGCTTAGGTTCGTTTTAGGAGATCTATCATCCACTAGACTCAAAAATAAAATATGAGAAATTTCTAAAATTACAATTTGGCTCATTAAAACTATTATACAATTGTTCCTAACATAAATAACTTCAGTCAAGTCTCACTAATCGAACCCCACACATAAAACAGAACTAAGAGAATAATTTTTTGAGTGTCGGTGAGAAATACATAGTAAATACTCGAGAGTGTATACTGTCAATACTGGATAAATTTAAAATTAGAAATGTAGTGCATGATTAATATAATCTGTCTCTTATTAAATTTTCTTTAATTGTTTATATTTATTTTTGTAATTATACTAATAAATTTATAACTCAATAATAATTGAAACATATTAATATAGATATTTTTAATGTTAGTAATTTCTCAGAATTAAAATCTAAAAAGATAATTTAAATAAGGATTAAAACAAACGAATAATATAATATTAAAAATTAATATTAAATTATAAAACTATGTAATATACATAAAATATAAATTTAAAAACATAGACGGCCATACCAAACAATTGACTTTATTACTTTATCGAATATCAATTTGGGCAAATGTCTCATTATTATTTTTTTGAGTACTAGATAAAGATGGAAGTTCTAACTAATACAAAATCACATTTTACGTCAAGGGAATTGAATACGACGAAGAGTATTAATTATTAAATTCATAGTTAAAATGTACGTCATAAGAAACACATTCTCAAAAGTTATAGACATTGCAGTAGTGTTTCTAATATATCTTTAATAAAAAAGTTATATTCGGTGAATATTTTTAATAGACTATATTTATTTATTCATTGTTCAATTTCAAAATCTTCAATAATTAAACTAACTAAAAAAAATACTTCATATAGAAGGTACGCAACTGATTCACACAATTTTTAAAGTATTTAAAACATTACATACTGTCTCCAACCATTAAGGCAGTAGACAACCAGGGGAGTAGCAACTACAACATACATTACATACTAAAATGATGAAAAACATAAAACTCAAATCCAACTTCCAAGAACCTTGCAGAGAATCTGAAAATGATGAAAAACATAAAACTCAAATTAAATTGTTGAATCATAGATAAAATCAAATCACTAATTACATCAAACTTCTTCATGTATCAATTCAAATATCATAATCCAAGTTTAACCAACTAGCTCACAAATTTTCAACAAATATACATTCTCAACATCGATTTAACTTTATCACATTAAATCAAACTTACCATTTAGCTCACAATTGTTTTGGACCTATGCCATATAAAGAGCAATTTTGTGGCTCTATTTGGGTATCAATTACTTGTAAGTAATTGAAACCAAAATACCAATCAATGAATACCTCCGCAAATGTCTGTAAATTAACACTAAACTTTTGTCAAAAGAAACATATATATTAAGTAAACAAAGAAATATAGCCCTATTAATATAATTACCTTGTTCCCTATGATTGTCAGTGTAGAATAGTAAGGCATCTCGTGGGCAATACAGCTCGTCATCCATATGCCCCTGGACAATGGAGGAGCTTTGGGGAGTGCAGCTAATACATCAGATCTCAATTCTGAAATTAAGATTA
The DNA here is from genome assembly GCF_003576645.1 of Ipomoea triloba. Taxonomy (NCBI): domain Eukaryota; kingdom Viridiplantae; phylum Streptophyta; class Magnoliopsida; order Solanales; family Convolvulaceae; genus Ipomoea; species Ipomoea triloba. The sequence continues at coordinate 5,730,016 of NC_044916.1, forward strand.
ATAAATAAAGAATCAAATTAAATATATAATTAATTACATGCTTAGAAACTAGGAAATAATCAAATAATTTGTATAAAAAAAATGAAACTTCTAGGGCAGACCTTGTATTGCCTGTTTCTGATCATGTGTGCAGTTTTGAGATACCAAACATACTTCATCCTCTTTGAACAAGTTCCACTTTATCTAAAGTAAAAAAATGTTGAAAATAAAAATTATTATATTTTTAATTTGTTTCAAGTTTCAACATGAAGACGACAACATATAGATTCAGGATGGAATAATAAATTAGCATGTGAAATCATCTAACTTAATATTAAAATTAAATGTTTTGGAACATTGAATTAAATCAAGAAAATTGGAAAATTAGTACAATTAACCTGAACTTGGTCAAATGACGACATGGCTATGAAGACGGGTGTCGTCACATACTGCAATAAATATTGGGGGAACAAACACTGTGGATTGAAAACAATTAGTAACAAAAATAATACAATATTTATTATAAAACAAACTCAAGATCATATTGGTTCTATTAACGTACAAGACTTGGCGTCATTATTGAAGTGCACTGTGGAGGCAGCATACCGGCTGATCCCTATGAAAAGAAAACAAAATCACAAAATTTCATTAAAGCTTATATTTGAAAATTTAGTTTTAAAAAGCATATAATAAAACATTTATAAACTAATGAAATCGAAATTACTATACATGTAAATGAATCAGCGCATCAAATGCCACCTCAAATTGTTTGCTCCCCGGTAGATTTTCCCTAGTAAAAGATTAGACATCTTATAATTACTTCATTCCAATTTTCATAATAATTTAATTTGTTGTAAATTAAGTTGAATATTTATAGAATTAAGCTTACGTACTCATGCACAAAATAGCCAGCAATTGGGAGGCATTTTACTCTGGCAAACCATGGCAGAAGTCCTCGAAATCTATCGCAATGGATCATTGCTGCCAATCCCCCAGCAGAAACACCAGTAAGAAGTGCCTACAAAAAATAATAATAATAATGTTGTATTTCCAAAAAAAAAAATACTTAGAATTGTCCCATGACATACATATTTTATTTAAAATAACAAATGCAATCTAAATATCTTCATATATATATATATATATATATATATCTATATATAAGTAAAGTACCATACATTTTGGGCACCATTCATGCCTCTAGATAGGAGATCATCCATGGTAGCTCTAAAAATTCGAGCACCTTTGTATGTCACGTTAGTCACCTTAAAAAAATAGTAAAAATATTTAGTTGTATATTTTGAATGAAAAAATATTTTAAATTCAAATTTATAATACTTACACTATCAGGTGCTTCGACGTCGCCGGTAAACGACGATCCGTCACAATACGGAACATAGACTCTGTTCCAATTGTAGAAATCTATATATATATATACAACAAAATTCAGATTAAATTAGATTATTTATAAAAGCAATGAAATAAATAAATTTATTTGGTTTTACCTGGATTATTTGTTTGATTATTGGAGAGAAAATCTCCAAATGGAAAAGTAAGACTTATATTCTTGGTTGAACCAGAACTTTTGCCATATATAGCACGATTAAAGCAGTCGGTTTGATTCACACACCAACCTCCACCCTTCAAATCGCATGATTATGCATGAGATAAAATAAAAAATAAAAAAAAACTATAGCAGAGCACATTTTTAATATTGCAGTTTAGATATCCAAAATACCACAGTTTAAATATATATTGCAAATTTATTAATGTTATGATTAGAACACATTATACATCTAAAAAAATATCAGAGGTTAAGTATGGTATAACAAGAAATGTGCACAGAGCTTACGTATAACATGCATGAAATTCATATGGGCGGGCAATGATAAGTGATCTAATAATCTCATAAAAAATTATAAATTGAGATTGTAATTTTTTGAGAAAATGAGTAGCATAAACACATATCATAAGCTTAGAACTAACGTAACACGAATAATTATGGGATTTATGTTTTTTGCTTTCTGGAAATGAAATTAAAGAATGAGGTGAGGATCGGAAGACATACTTGTAAAAAGACTAGCCAGTTATTAGCACCATCCCCTTGGCCTTGTTCATAGTAGTAAGCAGCCGGAGTCCCGTCTAAACAAACTGTATATAAAGGAACAAAAAATTAAAAAATATTAGTTCACAAATTAATTAAAGAGCCAATGGAATGACTAAGGCAAATATATATATATAATGCAACCTAGCAAGGAAGCTAGTTGCTACCTGCCCCTTTGACGATGGCATTTTGCACCCAGGAGATTGGAACAATATGGACTGGAGTTTGAGCCTGAAGTGGAGTGGTGAGGATGACGATGAAGCCAAGCAGTAGTAGAAAGGTTGTTGTTGTCATCAAATCTGTTGAGAAGAGAGGAAGTGTAAATGAGAAGTATTGATGGAATGGGACAGGGCCGTTCCAATCAAAATAGAGGTCTTGTGCAATATTCCAATTTGGCCCCTTTTATATATATATATATATATATATATATATATATATATATATAATTGTTTAAAAATTATGCCAAAAAATAATATATTACAAAATAATACATCTAATATTTCACTTAAAAACTATCATACATTGGTCATGCTTAGATGCAAAATCATACGTCCAAACTTTTGATATCAAATTATGTATTACCGTAATTAATTGATGTTTTGCAATTTTATTGTTTGAGACTTAAAGAGTTTAAGAGATGCCAAAATCAAGATTGGAAACTTGTTTGAAAACCAAAATTATCAAAAAATTGCCCATGCTAAGGTTATGAATTTTTTCAATTTATCTCTATGCCACCCTTCCATAATCATACCCAAATTGACCTGCCTAATTCTAATCACATTCAAATTGCCTTGTCTATTTCTAATCATACTCAAATTAACAACTTCCATTCTTGTTTATATTCAATACTTTCAAGTGATTGGACCCCAATTTTCATAAAATTTTTACATAAAAAATACTACTATATCTAATATACATATATTCATTTTTTTTTTACAGTTGGGGCCCCCTAAATTTTGGGGGCCCTGTGCAGTGGCACTGGGAAAACATGCCTAGGGCCGGCCCTGGAATGGGAAGTATTCATAACTCATAACACATAATAATTCCATAAAAATATATTAGAATTCCAACCGTGCGATGCACGGTATATATATATAAAATTTTTCAATGAATAATATTTGATCTTACTATTTTAAGAATCATTATTACTTCTCTTATTATTTTTTTATTATAAAGTAATAAATTTATAAATGTGAATTGTGTAAAACACTCAGAATTCAAGAGAAGATAAACCAATTTAATTCTTTGCCCACAAAGTATACATCGTTTAATTGGCAATTTAAAATTTACTGGAAATACAAGCAATTTTATTTAGTTCAACATGAAAAATTTATTAATTAAAACTTTTAGTACAAAAACTATTAAATTAATTACGCAGGAATGCACATAATGGCAAATTGGCAATGTAACAAATTGAAGAGATGATTGCTTTTCAAAATTAATTGAAAGTCAATTGGAATAATAATTAATAATTATGAATGTACATCAAATGATTTTGATCGTCCATATTTTCTACATCTAATGGAATACTTAAAAAAAAAATTGAGTGTACATAAATAAATAAATAAGATGATATTACATATCTAAATATTCGTTAAAAATATATTTCCAGAAGTCCAAAACACAACATTAATAGCTCACTGGGGAGTCACTGGCAGACTAGCAGTAAACAAATTTATTTATTTAATTAAACATTTAACAAAAATTAAAAACAATAATTAAAAATATCACCTGACTCGTTTGACTCGGAACTGGTTCGCGGAATTGCGCAGAGGTCGGAAAGTTGGAGGTCAAAGCTTCGGAGCGAAGTAGCAAACTCGCCGAGAATCGGAGCCGAAGATGTCAGAATGATTCAAGGAAGCTAAGATGAAGAGAAGCTAAAGATGGAAGAAAGTGATGTTGTGAATTGTTACAGAGTCGAACACAGCTTATATATACACATGCAGGGTTTATGTAATGACTTTAACACCCCTGCCTTTTCTACACAAAACAATGTGTACTTCCCTCCAACAGAAGAAGCAGCAAGGCGCGACAGTGCGTGAGGGCGTGAGGGAGTGACGGCGTAGAGTCTATAAGCAAAGAGAATGAATACAACCCAACAGATGGAAATTGAAGACAATAACCTACCATTTTAATTTTTCCTATATTGCCTTTGTCCACATTAATTAATTATAAAGGGAAATATAATATTTCTCATAAAAAAATAATACTTTTACATCAAAATATAAAAATATTATAAGGACGAGTACAATTTAGGTTCAGTTTTTTATATTAGGGTGTGTTTGGTTCACGGGTTTACACACTAGGAATGAAAATCAAAATCGTAGTTAGTGTTTGGTTGACAACTTTTTAAAACACAACTGTGGGATTTGATTACCTCTTCAATTAAAAATCACATTCCCCAATTAAAAAGGGCATCATTCCATCTCATTGGTAATTTAATTTTTAAGTTTGGATTAGTACTTTTAGATTTTTGTTTTGATTTTTGTTTTGTTCTTATTGATACTTTGGATGCCATTATATTATGATCAATTGTCATGATTTTTTGTTTTTGTATTTTTAAAACATTTATTCTCATTATATATATGATCATACACAACTAAACATCAATATTGGTAATCATTCTAATTCTACTATACTATCAAATATGTAAAATACTTTCACTAAAATTCATTACCAATACAAGTATTTGATTCACATTTCAATTCCGATTCTAATCTGCGAATCAAACAAACCCTTAACCTTTTTTTTTTTTTTTGAAAACAACTAACCCTTAACCTTAAATAGATAGGGAATGGAGACTTGTGAATTCAATAATTACCTTAAATAGATAGGGAATGGAGACTTGTGAATTCAATAATTTTAGTTATATAGCAACGCATGCCACATGCTCTCTCTCCCTATAATTACTCTCTCTTTATTAAATAGCACATACATATGTGTCTGCCTACAATTACTCTCCCTACAATTGCACCCCTACATCTCCCTACAATGGGTAAATTATTTATTGTTGGTTCGTAGATATTTTATTGAATTTGATGTGGTGTTGCACTTATTTCTAATGAGAACATTTATTTTCAAAGAGTAAGTTAATGGAATATGAATAAATAATATTCTATACTTTAAATATTAATTTAATACAATAGACAAAAAATTAAGTAATTAAGACATTATTTGATCGAGTTATTTATACAAGATTTTCATAATGTGATTTACATCTCGTTCAATTATTTAACTATAATCACTAATTTACTTGCACTTCAATGTTCAATTATTTATAAAAATGTCGACCATATATTTTTTAAATCAATGTTTATGATCCGTTAGATCTGGACACGTACGTGGACGGCTTTGAATGGTTCTTAGTTCTACACCACAGGTTTTAACAAAATATTATCACGGTGGGAAATCTCAATATTTGCATCCAATGAAAATTGGACGGAAAATGATATATTTTGGTCGGAAAAGAGGTTTCCAACGAACATACCGAGCAATGGATGATTTGGAAAACTGCTTGTCAAAAATTCCATCCAATTTTAATTTTTTGTCAAAAATTGCATCCAACAGATAAAAATGGATGGAAATTCCAGAAAATAACCCACCATTCTTAAAACATGGGAATTTCCGTCCAACTATAATCAGTGGTCAAAAATTTCGACCAACATTCGACGGCAAACTCACAAATTATATTTTGTGATTTTCCTTACAACTGTTGGACGGAAATTCCGCTCAACAGTTGGACGGAAATATCGAGTACTAAATGTTGTGAGTTTCCTTCTAACTGTTAGTAGGAAAATTATAAATTGTACGGAATGTTTTTATTACCTTTATATTACCATAATTTTATTTTTACCTGTTGTTAATAAATTATATGTCATCAACAAATTAATGGACGCACTAAATTTCAAATTTAAAATTTAAAATATATTTAAACACCAAAGTTATTTACAACAAAAATTATGATCATGTCCATAGTACTTCCAACAACGGACTATTTTTACTAATAGCAGCTGGCTGGTCAATTGAATATGGATAAAAACATTACATTTCAAAATATGAACTCGATCTAATAATTGATTCATCAGTTATCGGTTCATTGTAATAAACCAAAATATTCATTTAAATTGGTTAGGGTTTTGTAATAGACCACACAACAACGTAATTAATATTGAATATGGATTAAAAGCACTCCACATAAATTAAAAGAAAAAGAGAAATGGCTAAGATTGTCAACTGCTAGCTACTAGACTATATATAACTGATTTGAAACTGAGCACATGCTCTCATCAACCTAAAATAAAATAAAGAAATTGTTATAATTGTTGAAAGCTACTAGCTAGAGTAAATTTACACCATATGAGTTGCTTGGTTTATTTATTGCAAATTTGTTACATATGAGATGTTTTTTTTTTTTCAAATTGAACTTTTGAATGTGACATAATGTGTACTAAAGTATCTCAATTACTCTCTACAGTAGGCCATCATTCATACTATGAACGCAACCTCCTCTATACATGTTTATCTACTACTAATCTATGATATAACTTTCACAAGATTATTGATTAATTAATTGGCACAATCCTCATATTAATTAATGCTTTTCAATTTATTTTCTATTTTTAAGAATTGGGATTGGAGAAGATGTTATTTTCAATAGATAGTTAAATCTATTTGTAGATAAAAAAATCTCAAATAATTTTAAAATTATTATTGAATGATACGATCTTGTATCAAACAAGTACCACTTTGAGTGGGTGCTAACTGCTAACTCTAAAAAGAAAATTAGAAAGAATACTGCTGAGTATGTGTACCCATGATTCAATGGTTTGTGAGCTTGTATTAATTCATTGTTAGTTTAAGGCACACCACTTGTGTTGCAGCTGTTTGTATGTGTACCCATACAACCTTTAGTCCCATTAGAGTAATGATAGGACGAGAGAGCACATGGTATGTGTGTTTGAATGTTCCTTACATTTAGAGTATGTTTTCAAGTGTAGATTTTTTCATTCAAATCCATTAACCAGCTTTAAAGAAAATGAAAAGTAATTAAATTGAAAAGTATGAATGGTCTCACTCGTAAATATTCATTTGGTCAATGTTAAAATTGATTTTGAATGTAGCTAAGGAAATCCCAGATAAAATATGGGTGAAATTTGAATCGTTAATCTAGATACAATATGCGGATACCATTCATCTTTGTTGAATTTGCATAGTTAGATATATAATTGTCTACTATATATGATATTTAAGTGTTTCCTTTTATTTACAACTTTTTCAAGTTTAGAATCCTAATTAGTTTTTCTTATAACATTTCAAAGTCTATTTGTGCTTCAGTAGGGTGAGAAAGTAGCTATGAACAGATACTACATTGTAACAGAGTCAGTAGTACTCAAAAAAAAATATTTAAAAAAAATATTTAAAAAAAATATACATGCACGTAACACATAATTAACCTACAATTACCATAATCCTAATATATCACAGCGCAGCCGTCAAATCACCTCAATCCAAGGGCGTATGCTAGGCCACACGACCGTAGGTGATGTGCAGGCCACATTTAAATAAAATTATATATATATATATATATATATTGAATTTCATATAATATTATACATACATTTATATTATTTACATTTAAAATTCTCAAATTTCTTGTGACATCTAATACCGCAATGCTTTGCACCCCAAAGACGATATTGTTGAAGAGGTAGAACAAACTATTTGAGTATGCATTGAGAAGACAAATTATAACTATTATCATGCATTAATTGCATTAAACCAAATATGTTTAATTACAACTTTTTCAAGTTCAGAGTCCTAATTAGTTTTTTTTATAAAATTCCAAAGTCTATTTGAGTATTTGACCATCTTTCCAAAAATATATAATTATTTTTGTTAGAATAAAAACTTTTTTTTTTGGTGTAAATCACAAGGAGTTCGGGGTCAATGTCCATCCGTCTTACGGTTTCAGTCCACCCGACTAATCCCGGTTCGCTGCTATTCCCCGTCACTTGTGGCAGTCTATGCTCTCCGCTACTCAAGTCATTAACTAGAGAGATGTTTGTGGTCAGTGTTTATCTGAAGACACTACAAATTAAATTAAATGAATAAATTTCAAAAGAATTTATAGGAGCTGAACAGATCCGTAGCTATTATAAGTTATAACTCAGGTAAGAGGTAGGTAGGTAGAATGCATTTAGTTTCATGTGTAATTTAGGGTGCAGTGCTTCCAATGCAATGTACCTTAGCTTTGATTTCATATGGCAGATAAATATGGCCTCTGCAGCTTTACTCCTCCATCTTTATAGGAAATGAAAATCTTCAGAGTGGATCGAAATCAAAATGACCAAAATCTTAGGGAGATTCATCCTGCAGTGCCTCCGTCATAACTATGCTTCAGTCCTGTACGTTAGACTCCTCCCCGTCTTCTAAATGAATGCTTAATTATCATGTTCTGAAAGGCAATTTAGTAAGGCACAACAGATTCCCAAATGAATTCAATAGACCCGTAGTACCATTGGACCAACGAGTTTGTTTAACTGGTCTATTAAATTTGTTGATTATTCCTATGATCCACTCAATACTAAATTAAAAATATTTTTAATGTCGGTTATTTTCCAAGTAGTTCTCGTCGATGTATTAAATAAATGATACGACATTAATTTTAGAGAAATCGACGTCGTATGTTATTTAAAAAAAATTAAGATACGAATCAAGGTCATATCCCATTTTTAAAATTTTTTAATATAGAGATATAATGTCGGTTTTTGCAAAAAAATCAACGTCATATCTCTTTAAAAACAATAAATAGCAAAAACCTACATCATATCTCTTTTAAAAACTAAATAGAGATACGAGGTCAATTTTTTACAAAAAAAAATAAAAAAAAATCAACGTTGGTATCAATTTTAAATATTTTAGCGACGACGACAATCAATCCAACTGCACTCACTAGTTTGAATGATACATTCATTTGTTGAAAAGTAAAAAGTTGCAAAACAAGAATTATATGTATATAATGTAAGATTAAAACTGAATAATATAGGATCTAACCTCCAGCCATAGTTGGTGTTTGTTGTTGCCTGAATGAACTGTGCTGAGTGCTGCCTTTGCTTGAGTGAACTGTATTTTTCCCTCACTTTTACTCTATACTCTCTGGATGGTGTATGAGACTGAATGTTTGAGCAGTGAGAGGTTGAAGTCCTTAAATAGCTGCAGACCATCAATGCAGCAGAAATCCCAAATGTCTTCCTACAGTTGTTTGTACCACAAATGGTTTGTCTCCCAAATGAAAATGACAGGTTTGGACTTTTATTGGACAAAACCTTTCATCTCCTTATTAGACAAAACCTTTCATTCTCCCACTTGGTGCAAACATTAAACTTAAAGAATAGAATAACACCAACCATAATGATATGTTTTCATTAGTGCGAGTAATATCCATTATGATCAAATGCAAACTGCTTTCAAGTACTTAATTAGGAAACAAGAAAAACTTAGTGAAAATAAACCATATGTTTATTTCAAATCCAACCTAAATATTTTCTCAATGAATTTAAAGTGTACACAAAAAATGAGAAAATTTCTGAATGCAAAAGAATTTCATTAAAACTGAATGTATACAAATTACAAATTGGGCGAAAGTCCCATCTTTTCAACAAGATCCTTGAATTTAAATGGAGGCATGCCTTTAGTCAAGGGATCTGCTATCATCAACTCAGTACTAATGTGCTCAATGACCACAATTTCTCTTTTAACACGCTCCCTAATAGCTAAGAACTTGATGTCGATGTGTTTGCTTCGACTCCCACTTTTGTCGTTCTTAGTTAGGAAGACTGCAGCTGAGTTGTCACAATAGATTTTTAACGGCTTAGATATAGAATCCATAATTCTAAGCCCAGAGATGAAATTCTTAAGCCACACACCTTGCGAAGTAGCTTCGAAACAAGAAACGAACTCGGCTTCCATAGTAGAAGTAGTTATTAAAGATTGTTTAACACTTCTCCATGAGATAGCCCCACCAGCCATGATAAACACGTACCCAGAAGTCGATTTTCGAGAATCAACACAGCCAGCAAAGTCCGCATCAGAATATCCAATAACATCCAAGTTATCTGTCTGCCTAAATCCAAGCTTGTAATCTTTAGTACCTTTGAGGTACCTTAAAACTCTTTTTACAGCTCTCCAGTGGTCCATACCTGGATTATGCAAATATCGTCCTAGCATTCCAACAGCAAAAGCAATGTCTGGTCTCGTACATACTTGAATGTATCCAAGGCACCCAACTGCTTCAGCATATGGAATAGTCTCCATGGATTCTTTCTCCAGGTCACTCTTAGGGCATTGATCCATATTGAATTTATCTCCTTTTGCTATTGGAGCAACATTTGGTGAACAATTTTTCATCTGAAATATTTCTAAAACTTTGTTTATATAGGTTTCTTGCGATAGACCCAGTATGCCCCGGGATCTATCCCTATGAATCTTTATGCCAATGACATAAGATGCATTACCCATGTCCTTCATATCAAAGTTCTTAGAAAGGAATTGTTTCACGTCACGAAGCATCCCCATATCATTAGCGGCAAGCAAGATATCATCCACGTATAAAACTAGAAAACAAATTTTGCTCCCACTCACCTTATGGTATATACAATGATCAGAGGGATTCTCAACAAAACCAAATGAAGAAATAACCCCATCGAACTTAATGTACCATTGGCGGGAGGCTTGTTTTAAGCCATATATGGATTTCTTAAGCTTGCATACTAAATTTTCACCATCTTTAGAAGAGAATCCTTCAGGTTGTTTCATGTAAACTTCCTCTTCTAGATCACCATTAAGAAAGGCAGTTTTCACATCCATTTGTTGCAATTCAAGATTAAAATGTGCAACCAAAGCCAAGATAATTCGAAGAGAATCTTTCTTTGATACAGGAGAAAAAGTCTCCTTGTAATCGATTCCTTCTTTTTGAGTAAATCCCTTAGCAACGAGTCTGGCCTTGTATCTTTCAATGTTACCTAATGAATCTCTTTTGGTTTTAAAAACCCATTTACAAGAAATAGCCTTGGCCCCATTAGGTAACTCAACAAGATCCCAAACTCCATTACTCTTCATGGAATTCATTTCATCTTTCATGGCTTCTAACCACAAATCAGAATGTTCACAATTCGTGGCTTGTGAAAAAGTTTCAGGATCATTTTCAGCTCCAATGTCAGATTCTTGTAGATACGATTCATAATAACTAGGTAATGCTGAACGTCTTATCCGAGTAGACCGTCTTAATGTTGGACCACCGATACCTTGAGAAGGTTGCGGGACAACTACCTCTTCAGGAACTAAGGGTAGTTCTTGAATTGGTTCAGTCTGTATCGGTTCAGGAACTTGTTGTAAATCCTGAAATTGTTGAGTTTCAGCAACTTGTGGAATGTCAATGGTGGGTTGTATAACCGCGGGTGTTAATGAAGGAACACTGCGTATAAGTACAACTCCATTAGATGACGTAGAAGGGTGAGAGTCGATATGATCAAAAGTAGGAACTAAGTTCTTAAATCGATCTCTCCCACTAATCAAGTCATCTTCAAGAAACTTAGCATTCCTTGATTCCACTATCCTAGTAGTATGTGATGGACAATAAAACCTATAACCCTTAGAAGATTGTGCATATCCAATAAAGAAAGCACTAATTGTCCTCGGGTCAAGTTTCTTTTCTTGTGGATTGTATATTCTCACCTCAGACGGACATCCCCAAATACGCATATGATGCAAACTCGGTTTCCAACCTTTGAATAGCTCAAAAGGTGTCTTAGGGACAGCCTTGGAAGGAACACGGTTTAATATATACGTTGCCGTCTTAAGTGCTTCAGTCCACAGTGATTTTGGAAGTGTGGAGTTTATCAGCATACTCCGCACCATATCCAAAAGAGTCCGATTTCTTCTTTCAGCAACACCGTTTTGATCCGGAGATCCAGGCATGGTGTATTGGGCAACAATCCCATGTTTTTGAAGAAATTTAGTAAACGGACCTGGTGCTTGTCCATTTTCAGTGTATCTACCATAATATTCACCACCTCTATCTGATCTAACTATTTGTATTTGCCTCTTGCATTGGTTTTCAACTTCAGCTTTAAATAATTTAAAGGCATCCAATGCTTCATGCTTATTATGAAGTAAATACACATAGGTAAATCTTGAGAAGTCATCAATGAAGGTGATGAAATATTTCTGACCATGCATGTCCATATCAGGACAACATATGTCAGTATGAATAATTTCCAACAATGTTGAACTTCTATTGGCACCTTTCTTTGACTTGTTTGTCTGCTTACCCTTAATGCAGTCAATGCAAGTCTCAAAATCAGTATAGTCTAGAGTAGAAAGTACTCCATCCTTTACTAATCTTTTAATACGCTCAAGGGAGATATGACCTAATCTCCGATGCCATAACATTGAGGAATTTTCGTTAATACTGCATCGTTTAGTGCCGTTTTGAACATGTAAAGAATTATAAATTGAAACATTTTTTAAGTTAAGACGATAAAGACCATCAGATTATGTACCAGTGCCAATACAAGTAGAATTCTGAAATAACTTGAAATACTTGGCATTAAATTCAAATTTAAATCCAAAGGGTACAAGTCTAGAAACTGAAATTAAGTTCCTAGAGAAACTAGGAACATAAAATGTCTTATCTAGCGTCAAAACGAAACCATTATTCAAAATTAAAGTACAAACTCCGACAGCTTCTACAGGTGATGCAATCTTGTTTCCAGAGAAGATGCTACACTCAGTTCCCGTTGGCTGTCTCAGATTTGTCATAGCCTGCAAGGAGTTTGCAATGTGGATTGTTGAACCAGAGTCAATCCACCAAGAATTAGTATTAACTTCTGACATATTGGATTCAAAACATACAAAAGAAGAGGAAACATTACCCTTTTGGGACATCCACTTCTTGAATTTGATACAGTCCTTCTTCATGTGTCCCTTCTTTTTACAAAAGAAACACTTCTGTATCTTCTTAATGTCAACTTTTGGGGGCAGTTTGCTCTTAGCTGCTACGGTGGATCCCTTGGACTTTCCAGATTTTCTTTTATACTTTGTTGTGGCCATTAGAGCGTTTTCCCCAATCTCAGTCATAAGCCTTTGTTCTTCTTGCGCACACATGGTTATCAACTCATTGATAGACCAATCTACTTTATGTGTGTTGTAAGAAATCTTAAAGGGGCTATATTCTTGAGGAAGTGTATTAAGTGCAAAATGCACCACAAAAGTATCTGGTAAAATGATTTCCAGCTTCTTTAGTTGAGCTGCAATATCCCTTACTTGCATGATGTGTTTACGCGTGCCCTTAACAGTGGTAAGACGAAGGTTGATAAATCGCATTATTAGAGTACTTGCCGATGATTTCTTTGAGTCAACAAATTGATCATCAATGGCCTTGAGCAGAGGCTTGGTTTTCTGAATTTCCTCAATGGAACCACGAATTTCTCTCGAAATTTTTGACTTAATGAGGTGCACACATAACCGATTGGATCTCTCCCATCGTGCACGAAGCTGCTTGGCTTCGTTAGTGCTTTCTGCAGTAACCTCGGAGGGTTCCTCATTCAGAACAGCGTAATCTAACTCTAATAATCCCAAATGTAGGAGAATAGCATCTTTCCACTCTTTGTGATTATCGTCGTTAAGCAAAGGAACATCAATAGTTATGGTTTGAGTGACGGGTAGAGTTGCTGTAAAGAGTAACAATGAATGCTTGGTTATAATTTTTCGAGGCAAAAATATATAGAGAGAGAGAATAAAGTGCATATTGTTACCAATGTAAGTTATGCAAAAGATAGACTCGTATGCCATAAAAATTGCCTGTGGGCTAAATTTTTACGCACAATGAATCTATCAAGACTGAATGGTGGAAATAGAATGAGTACGATTTTTATTTGATTTACCACCCTTAATGACAAAACTACCAAACTATATGCCGATACATAATCCCTGTGGGTAAATTATGATCATAGTTTCGTATTTCATCCTAATTAACACTACAAATACAACAAAATTGCCTGTGGGCGAAATTTTATCATATTACGCAGAGTTAACCACAATATTCTTGCCTTAACTTTATGTGAGTAAAACTTAAGATGTAATTTTGGTAAATTGAAGATGCTGTGGCTACTCTTTAATCGACCAAAATTAAATATTATCACATTGGCAAGAAAATCCTAACAAACAAATTGAACCAAATCATGATAGACAATCCTTAGGTATACTCCCAGGAAAGTTGGTAGGTGCTAAGGCTCCTTTAAAAACCAACTCCTTAGACAGAGTAGCGTCGCAAGGGGACTAGTAGCAATATGGCTGAAGGCACTATGACAGTTTCAGCCAGCAAGGCGTTTTAAGCCAGGGCCATAGAACTAGTATTCCTCCCCAAGAAACTTCCCTAATTCATGTGTTCTCATGTTTGAAGTAAAATCGTTTGAGAGTTCTATAAGATTGTTGGTTCACCTATGGATAAGGCTTTTAATAGGGTGAACTATCTTTGTGATTCTTTAATGTGCCCTTAAATAGACACAACCGAAGAGTAATAATATGCTCAATATATCCTTAAAGGCTCTAAATTCACCTAAAAGGCACTATATCATGCATAATAAACATTTAATTCAGACCTAAAAGGCTCTAAATTCATCCTAATTAACATGCTTTTCTAAAGGCATAATTATAACAATCAAATAATTATTGCAACAAATACAAATAGCATGCTCAGATTATGCATATTATTAACTCATACTTTATAATTAAATTGCAATACTTAAACAATTTAATATAATCCTCAAAATTAAAAAATTCATATAGCAAATGTAGAACTCAATAATTGCTCAAAATTGAATAATAATTTAATGAGGAATTAAATTGAACAATTAAAGATAAAAGAAGTCCAAATATGATGTAGGAAAATACTTAAACAAGCCCAAGAATAAAATAGGCCCAATTTAAAGCAAGACTAAATGCTCTAAATAAACTAAATAAGCCCATTTTTAATTGTTGACTAGGCTGGCCGAAATGGGCCTAATTTGGTCCAAGAAAAATAATCCAATAATCTTGTTCACTTAATTTAGCCAAACAACAAATATAGACCCTTTTATAATTATAATGAGCCCAAAATATAAAACAAAACCTAATGTCTTACACAAACCAAATGGGCCCAATTATAATTTTTTTTTTTTTTTAAGATATAATGGGCTTGGCCGAATTGGGCCAAACCCAAACCAATATAACTTCCCTTCATCATTGTTCTTCTATTTCAATTAACCATAGTCCAAGCCCATAAACCATGTTATATATTGACCAAAACCTAGATGCCTCTGTTATGTATTCCATTTGCAGCGCAGTCAGACAAAAAAAAATAAATAAATAAAGATACAGGCTATCGGATGAGAGAGAGGGACGCGGAGAAGGAGGATGTCGCCAAACACCACCATCGACGATCGCCACTTCCGACGCACCGCCGTCGTCTCGCCACACGGTAATCACTACCGTTCGCCGTCACCACCCAACCGCCGTTCTCAGACCGGATGATGATAAATTGGAGACCAAAGCCGACGAATAAATTCGGTGTTTCTCCGGCGAACAAGTAGATGGTTTATTTTTCTAACTTTATTTCGAAATTATTTTTCCTTTATATTTCGAAAACACACTAATAATATTTTCTAAAAATATTTCGAATAAATTTTCATGTATGTATATACACATATGAAATCTAGATATAAATTTATATGTGGATACGGAAAATATTAATATGCAAATATTGAGCAGAAATTTGCTTATATATATACATATATTAAATCCAAATATATATGTACTGGAAAAGCAAAGCACAAATATATATGTATGCTTTTAATATAATAAATATATTCATATTGCATACACATTCAAACTAATAACTAGGCAGAGATTATATTTTGCTCTGATACCAACTGTAAGATTAAAACTGAATAATATAGGATCTAACCTCCAGCCATAGTTGGTGTTTGTTGTTGCCTGAATGAACTGTGCTGAGTGCTGCCTTTGCTTGAGTGAACTGTATTTTTCCCTCACTTTTACTCTATACTCTCTGGATGGTGTATGAGACTGAATGTTTGAGCAGTGAGAGGTTGAGGTCCTTAAATAGCTGCAGACCATCAATGCAGCAGAAATCCCAAATGTCTTCCTACAGTTGTTTGTACCACAAATGGTTTGTCTCCCAAATGAAAATGACAGGTTTGGACTTTTATTGGACAAAACCTTTCATCTCCTTATTAGACAAAACCTTTCATATAACTCTTCTTTCTTTTTCTTTTTTTTTTTTAAATAAATGAGCATATAACATCAATTCACAGAAACCCCGATGTTACATGCTCAATTTTTTTTTAAAAATAAACATAAAACATTGGTTTCTACCAAAATTGAGTTATATGTATAATTCTTTTTCAAAAATAAATAAATGAGCATATATTTTCGATTCTCATAGGAACTAACGTTATATGCTCAATTTTTTTAATAAAAAAAAAATTAAACGGCCAGAACGAACGTTATATGTTCAATTCTTGTGTTTTATTTTTAACAAATGAGCATATAATGTCGGTTTCCACCAGAACCAAAGTTAAATGCTCAATTTAAAAAAATTAAATATATAACTTTGGTTATTGAAAAAACCAATCTTTTATATATATATATATATATATATATATATATATATATATATATATATATTTGAATTTCATTTTTTGACATTTTACGTCGATTTTGGAATAACTGACGTTGATATGATGACGTAGTATCCTAATTTTATATTAGTGATTGGAATGACACCTATACAGTGGACCATGGTCCACAAATTCAACATAAATTAAGATGCGTCGGTTCGACACTTAAGGTGGGTCAATTTGAAACTTAATTAAGGCACATTAGCTTAAGGTGTGTCAGTTTGACCCTTAAGGTGCATCAGTTTGAAAGTGTGTCAGTTCTACACTTAAGGTGTGTCATTTTGACACTTAAGATGCGTCAGTTCGACACTTAAGATGTGTCAATTTGACACTTAATTAAGGTGCATTAGTTTGACATCGTGCATAAGCTTTAGACTTAAGGTGCATTAATTTGACACTTAAGGTGCGTCGGTTTGAAACTTAAGGTTCATAAGTTTGAACCTTAAGGTGCATTAATTTGATAATGGTGGGAGGAGATCATTCGCATCAAGTCATCAGAAAGCTTTTTTTTTTTTTCCTTCATTCTAACCATTGATCTAAATTAGATCAATTGCTCAAATCTTACCCCATTTTTTATGTGGAAGTTTCATCTCACTTGAACCATCTATCCCTATATATATATATATATATATNTATATATATATATATATATATATATATATATATATATATATATATATATATATATATATATATATATATATATACACATTTAAGCTCAAATGTGGTCGCCCCTTAACGTGTGGTCGGTGAGAACACTTAATAAAAGGCACCAATAGTGTTCGGAAAATGCACAACAATGAAATGCACAATACACCAAAAAAAATACACCATACCTCCTCACACCCAATTGACTATTTGCAAACATTGTGTGGTGCGTTTATGCATACCTAGTGCATTTTTTGTGATGTGTACATAATGGTGCATTTTTTTGTGTGTAATTGTTCATTTTTTGTGATGCGTACATAATGGTGCATTTTTTTTTTGTGTAATTGTTCATTTTTTGCTATGCGTTTCAAAAAGTCTTCCATAATCTGACTTGATTATCTTTGAAATTTATAGCCGCCAATTTTGAATTACTTCATGTCGTGTTAAAGCATGACTTTTTGTTGTTGCAATCTTGATCTGATGAATCAATTTGATCCTCCAAAAATCTTTAATCTGTTGATTCTTGCTTGAACATAAACAATTCTTCGTGAATCAACGATCATAGCATCAACGATTTTGGCAGAAATAGCATCCAACAGATAAAAATGGATGGAAATTACAGACAATAACCCACCTCTCAAAACATGGGAATTTTCGTCCAACAACGTGCGCTGGTCGAAAATTCTGGCCAACGTTCGACGGCAAACTCACATATTATATTTTGTGATTTTCCTTACAATTGTTCGATGGAAATTTCGTTCAACAGTTGGATGGAAATATCGAGTACTAAATGTTGTGAGTTTCCTTCTAACTGTTGGTAGGAAAATTCTAAATCGTATGGAATGTTTTTATTATTTTTATACTACCATAATTTTAGTTTTACCTATTGTTAATTAATAAATTATATGTCATCAACAAATTAATGGACGCACTAAATTTTAAATTGAAAATATATTTAAACATCAAAGTTATTTACAACAAAAATTATTATCATGTCCATAGTACTTCCAACAATAGACTATCTTTACTAATAGCAGCTGGTCAATTGAATATGGATATAAAAACATTACATTTCAAAATTTGAACTCGATCTAATAATTGATTCATCAGTTAAATATCGATTCATTGTAATAAACAAAAATATTCATTTAGATTAGGATTTTATAATAGATCACACAATAACGTAATTAATATTGAATATGGATTAAAAGCACTCCACATAAATTAAAAGAAAGAGATAAATGGCTAAGATTGTCAACTGCTAGCTACTAGACTATATATAACTAATTTTGAAACTGAGCACATGCTCATCAACGTAACATAAAATAAAGAAATAGTTATGATTGTTGAAAGCTACTAGCTAGAGTAAATTAATTTTACACCATATGAGTTCCTTGGTTTATTTATTGCAAATTGGTTACATATGAGATGTTTTTTTTTTTTTTTTTTCAAATTGAAATTTTGAATGTGACATGATGTGTACTAAAGTATCTCAATTACTCTGTACAGTAGGCCATCATTCATACTAGGAACTCAACCTCCTCTATGCATGTTTATCTACTACTAATCGATGATATAACTTTCACAAGATTATTGATTAATTAATTGGCACAATACCCATATTAATTAATGCTTTTCAATTTATTTTCTACTTTTAAAAATTGGGATTCGACAAGATGTTATTTTCAATAGATAGTTAAATCTATTTGTAGATAATAAAAAAATCTCAAATAATTTTAAAATTATTATTGAATGATACGATCTTGTATCAAACAAGTACCACTTTGAGAGGGTGCTAACTCTAAAAAGAAAATTAGAAAGAATACTGCTGGGAAGAAAAAGCATAGGAAATGAGAGATAGATTATTCAAATGGGGGACAAATTATATGTGGGATTTTTAGGATCTAAAACATGAGTTTCTTCTGAATTAATGCAGTATGATTGAATTTTCAGAATATATATTGGTACAAAGGGTAGACAAAATCTAAAACAACAAAGGGAAAACACACACACACTATAAATTGGTAACGTAATTTAAATAAATTTCACGTACTTCTCCAAGGTCCACAACTTAGCAATACCCAATTCACTAGCTATCAAATTTAATAGTATCAAAAGGTAATACCAAGAAATTTTTTTTTCTTGTAACTTGCTAGCAATATTTAATGTTTCTCCTACAATGATACATTAGAACAATGAATTAATTCTTCACAATTTTTATTCCAAGCTCACAAATCAATGAATCGTTGAATCAATGAATTATTTCACTATGTATCCAGGTTTAGTGTAATGTTTCGTCGCCTAACTTATGTAATGACTCAAGGTATAGATATTAATGGAAAAAACGTTCAAAATGATGAAAAATGTGGATTATTGGATCCCTTATGCGCAAGATTAAGGTATGACTGATGGGCTGATTGTGCGACTCACAATTTAACTATCCATTGACTTTAAGGATGGGGTGCTCTAAGTAATGAATACTTGTATTAACAAATTCTTTACCCAACCTTTTCAGAATAAAAAATAAAAAGAAATTCTTTACCCAACAAATTGAATGATTCAAAGCTCTATTTGGATGTCCAATCTAAAGAAAAATGAATGTAACATCAAGTACATCAAAACCTATCAAATACTATTTCCATTATTTCTATGTTGAAAACAAACTCCTCTATCTACCACTATATAGCTTCCAGAAATTATGTATGAGGGCATTATATTATTTTCCCTTTTTTTTTTGGAAAGAGATAATTTTCAATGTATATTAACAGCTATTTGTAGTTCAAAAAATGATCAAATAATTTTAAATTTATGATAGATATATATAAAAATAATAAAATAAAATAAAATAATAATAATAATAATAATAATAATAATAATATCATTTTTTTCAAATACATTAAAGGAGCATTTGATTCAAGGTATATAAAATAATTAATGAGTATGGTTATTTTATATAAATTTTTAAAAGTTAAATGATGTCATAAGTCTCAATTATGACACTTCAAAATAATTTACTTCGTGTACACCTTTGATTAGAGACAACGAACTTTTTCTCATAAAAAAAAGTAAATTTATTCGATCTGTAAGTATCTATGATCGTTGGATTTGCATCAATCATATTCATCAACTTAGAGTAAATTAGTTTTACACCATATGAATTGTTTGGTTTCGTTATTGAAAATGAGACGCTAGCGCTTTTCCTCCTATTGCTTAGCTAGACTTGTATATCTAACATCTTTGAATTTTTTTTTTAAAATCTCTAATAATCAAATTCAATTGCCACGTAGCTTGTAGCTCAATGAGATTATATTGTAATTGAATCAGTAATACTCAAAAAAAAATAGTACACTATAACTGATTTTGTATAGTATCAATTAAAACACATGCTTATCAACATGAAATAAAGAAATAGCTACCATTGTTAAAAATTACTAGAGTAATTAGTTTTACATAATAATATGAGTTGTGTTATTTATTTTATTGAAAATTTATTATAGATGGGATGTTTTTTTTTTCTTTTCAAATTGAACTTTTTATGGGAAGCAAAGGGAATGCATGTCTGTGTGCTCTGATGTGTGTCAGTCTGCCATGAGAAGCAAATGGAATCGGAATGAAAGCTTCCACGATCATTTATAAGAGCATTAATGTGACCTCAACTCCCCTCATCTCATCTCTCTCAATTTTTTTCTTACCTATTAATTAAGACTTGTATATCATATATAGTATTAACCAAAATTTTATCCTACTATGCAATTTAAATACTTCAACGCTATAATCGATGCCTAGGCGACCTAGTCGGTTGACTATGCGATCTAGTCGGTGCCTAAGCGGCCTAGTCGGAACTTGGGCGGCCTAGTCGGCTAGCCATCTAAATCAACCATCGATTATGGTGATACGTTACGCGTCCGGCCAACGTCTAGCGCCTAGGCACCGATTAATCGATATCTAGACCAGATTTTTGCAACACTGGGTAGGATTAAATTGAGGGGCAACACTGATTTTTTTTTCCAATTTACTACCTTAAGATGTACCCTCATCTTCCTTTATCATGTTTGTGTGGATCTTTTTAGTTGGATTGCTGATATGTTTTTTCTCCTTTAATTTAATTCGTGACAGACTATAATGGGGTTCAGATCAGATCAATTAATGCAATTACCAACTTCACTTTAAGGATTATGTAAAAGAATGTAATTAGGGTGTGTTTGGTTTGCACATGTGAATCGAAATCGGTATGGGTATCAAATACTTGGTAAGGGTAATAGGTTTTGGTGAAAGATAAGGTTCGAGAATATATATATTTTTAAGCTATGACATTTAGGAGAAGGTCTCTCGGTGATCGAAAGAATTTTTTTTTTTTACTAGTTATTAATAAGCTGCGATCTACGTACCGGTCACGAACCGAAATATTTTTAAGGATGTATATTCAGTTCGAATTTTCCTAGAAATTGGATTATTAAGTATCATATGATTAAGCCTGAACTTCTAGTTAGTTCAAGTAAAATTTTAAATGAACTGAAAGGGGTAAAATTGTTACGAACCTTGTACCTATATTTCGCGAGATACCGAAAAATTCCCAATTTGAGGGATTAGCGACGGGATTATTTTTAGAATAATTTTGGTGTTAGAATTTTCCCGAATTAAGCCATGATCCTCCGAACTTTTATCTGATTTGAACCCGAACTGACAAAGATTAGATTTTTTCTTCTTCAAGGAGCCATAGGGTATTGACATGTGGCATAACCCCAAGTGGATGATCACAATTAATGAAGCATTTAATGCTAGCATTAATGAGGTATGGGAATGTTGCACTTTGTTGCTTGATCTTCAAGACATAATCTACACTATCACACTCATCTTTCTCTCTCACTTTCGAACACACAAGGAAGAAGAGGAGGAAAAATATTAGTCTTCCATATTTGTGATCTAAGAACTCCTTAGGCATTTCTTCAACTCCAAGAATTCTACTATAGGTAAGAACTTCGGTTTTGTTCGGTTCAATCCCTCCTAAGACTTAAGCTTGGACTTAAGATTTATGAAAACATTGTATTATGGTGTTTTGTTAGGATCTTTGGTGAAGGAATCCAAGGAAGACATCATCAACTTGTACGGTTTTTAAGGTTTCTACAAAGGTAAGGAATCCCTTAAGTTGGCTCAATTACTTGAAGGTGAACAAATGCTAGTAAATTACGTGACTAGGAAGTTTTACGTGAAAAAAAAAATATGTGTTAAGTTGTGGATCTACAAGTTGGCTCAAAGAAATTACACTTTAATGTTTAGTAATTTTTGAATGCATGTTTATAGCTAGTTTATGCATGTATAGGTTGTATTTATGTCCATATAGGCTTATACTTGTGAAAATATTGAAAAAAAATCAAGTTAGTATCTGGCAATAACTTCCGAGATTTATTGGGAAAAATTGGTAAGGTATTTTGACTCCATTTTTCTCAGATATGTAGTTCAATAAGTGTAGAACCCGCATATAAAATTTCGTAAGGATCGGATGTAACCCCTCGGTTTTTTCGACAAGGTTTAAGGTTCGAAAAACTTTTCTAAGCTATAATATTTATGAGATGATCTCTCGGTACTTCAGAAGAATTTTTATAAGTAAGACTAGTTATTAAAAATGCTGTGATCTACGTACCGATCACGAACCGAAAAATTTTTAAGGACGTATATACAGTTCGAATTTTCCTAGAGAATGGATTATTAAGCATGATACGATTAAGCGTGAAGTTCCGACTCAGTTCAGTGAAATTTGGACGAACTGTAAGAGTGAAATTTGTTACGGACTTCGTACCTATATTTCGCGAAATACCGAAAAATTCCCAATTTTAGTGGTTATCGACGGGATTATTTTTAGGATAATTTTGGTGTTAGAATTTTTCCGAATTAAGTTATAATCCTCCGAGCTTTCATCTGATTTAACCATAAACTGGCCAAGTAAATTGTGATCTTCCTAGAGACTCCATAGGGAATTGACAAGTGGCAACCAAATCCTAGCCTAAGATTGGATCATATTGACAAGTGGCAACCAAATCCTAGCCTAAGATTGGATCATTAAATGCTATGTCATAAGAGGTATGGTGCAATTGCACTTGTTGCTTAATTATCAAGATAAACTCACATCATCATCTCACTCCTACTCCTCCATCCCATTTTCGAACTACACAAGTGGACACTCCTACTCCTCCATCCCATTTTCGAACTACACAAGTGGAAGAAGAAGGAAAAATTGGTTAGTCTTCCATTGTGATCAAAGAGCTCCCAAGCATTCTTCCAACCCAAGAGACTAAGTGTAGGTAAGACCTTAGACTTTGTTGGATTAAATCATCTCTAGAACTTAAGTGTTAATGTTTGGTGCATGAAAAATATTGTTATTATGGTGATATTTTTAGGGTCTTTGAACTCAAAGAAAGGATCTAGCAACTTCTCGGCTTTGAAATCTTCCATCAAGGTAAGGAATCCCTAAGTTGGTTTAGTCACTTGAAGGTGAACAAATGCTAGTAAATTATGTGACTAGGAATTTTATGCGAAAATTATGTGTTAAGTTTGTGGATCTACTAGTTGACTCAAGAAACCACACTTTGGATTTTTGGTAATTTTTGTATACATGTTCATAGCTAATTTATGCATGTATATGTTGAATTTATGCCCATATAGGCTTATACTTGTGAAAATAGTGAAAAGAAATCAGAATAGATTCTGGCAGTAACTTCCGAGATTTATTGGGAAAAATTGGTAAGGTATTTTGATCCTATTTTTTTTAGGCATGTAGTTCTATAAGTGTAGAACCCGCATATAAAATTTCATAATGATCGGAGTAGTATAAGTACGGTTTTCGAATTTTTTTCCAAAACTGGTCCAGAGAGAAAAATATTCTGGACAGCACACTGCCAAGGGCAAAAAGGGAATTTTCTGTGTTTATTCGTGGATCAAAATGACCAAAACTTTTTATGGACATCAAGTACTATAAGTTGGGGTTCTACCATAAAAATGTCAAGTGAAAAAGAGTTCGGGAACTATTTTTACCGGCTCAATCTTTCGGACTGCGCCAACTGAAATCTTCTCGTTTTCGACATGTTTTTGACCCGGTTTCTCCCCGATGTTTTTAACCCTGAGTGTTGCGATGTTTTGAAAGCCTACGGGCATCCGGGTGAATTTTTGAAGACCCAAATATTATTTTTGTGCATTATATTTACTAATTTAGAGAAAAATGGTGCTTTAAGAATTATCGTGACTCTCGTACTTGGATTTTGTAATAGAAATAACACTAACCAAAGTGTGTATTTTGGGGAAATATATTTGATCAAGTGTGAAGGTTATGGAGTCGTGTGATAATAATGAATGGTGAGGGAGTCTGTATGATTAATCTATACTGTAGAGCGAAGTTTCTTCGCTGAGTGAATGGTGAGGGGTCTGTATGATTAATCTATACTGCAGAGCGAAGTCTATTCGCTGAGTGAATGGTGAGATTTTGTATGATTGATTCATACTGCAGAGCGAAGTCTATTCGCTNATTGGTAAGGTATTTTGATCCTATTTTTTTTAGGCATGTAGTTCTATAAGTGTAGAACCCGCATATAAAATTTCATAATGATCGGAGTAGTATAAGTACGGTTTTCGAATTTTTTTCCAAAACTGGTCCAGAGAGAAAAATATTCTGGACAGCACACTGCCAAGGGCAAAAAGGGAATTTTCTGTGTTTATTCGTGGATCAAAATGACCAAAACTTTTTATGGACATCAAGTACTATAAGTTGGGGTTCTACCATAAAAATGTCAAGTGAAAAAGAGTTCGGGAACTATTTTTACCGGCTCAATCTTTCGGACTGCGCCAACTGAAATCTTCTCGTTTTCGACATGTTTTTGACCCGGTTTCTCCCCGATGTTTTTAACCCTGAGTGTTGCGATGTTTTGAAAGCCTACGGGCATCCGGGTGAATTTTTGAAGACCCAAATATTATTTTTGTGCATTATATTTACTAATTTAGAGAAAAATGGTGCTTTAAGAATTATCGTGACTCTCGTACTTGGATTTTGTAATAGAAATAACACTAACCAAAGTGTGTATTTTGGGGAAATATATTTGATCAAGTGTGAAGGTTATGGAGTCGTGTGATAATAATGAATGGTGAGGGAGTCTGTATGATTAATCTATACTGTAGAGCGAAGTTTCTTCGCTGAGTGAATGGTGAGGGGTCTGTATGATTAATCTATACTGCAGAGCGAAGTCTATTCGCTGAGTGAATGGTGAAGTGTCTTGTATGATTAATTCATACTGCAGAGCGAAGTCTATTCGCTGAGTGAATGGTGAAGTGTCTTGTATGATTAATTCATACTGCAGAGCGAAGTCTATTCGCTGAGTGATGTGTGAGATTTTGTATGATTGATTCATACTGCAGAGCGAAGTCTATTCGCTGAGTGGAGTTGTGAGAACTAACTGTCGGGTGTATCGAACAATAGTGTGGGCGTTGTGTTTCTCCCTTTTGAACTAAATGAATATTCTCGGAAATGAAAAGTATTATATTATGTTTTTCGAAACCTTTGTTTACTTTCGAGTGACAATGGATGTCCTTACTTAGCCGTCGCGCTAACTACACTTCATTGTGTCATTTATTAAATGCAGTCTAGCGTGGGCCCCTATGGCCGATGAGCTCTGAATAGGATGGAGTCGAGGTTGAAGACTACTCTATCCTAGGATAGACACTCTGGAAGGATTAGTTCCATATGTACACTTTTGAATGTTGATGAGGTTGTTTGAGGTCGTAAGTTTAGCCTTAACCTTTGGGTATAGGAGTGATACCTAAGCGTGGCGGTAACACCTTGTTTTCTGCTGATAAGATGTAAGCTTCCGCAATGTATTATTAGGGATTTTGTAATAAATCCAAGATGTGAAAATTGGGGTGTTACATCGGAGTAGTATAAGTACGGTTTTCGAATTTTTTTCCAAAACTGGTCCAGAGAGAAAAATATTCTGNATCGGAGTAGTATAAGTACGGTTTTCGAATTTTTTTCCAAAACTGGTCCAGAGAGAAAAATATTCTGGACAGCACACTGCCAAGGGCAAAAAGGGAATTTTATGTGTTTATTCGTGGATCAAAATGAC
Source organism: Ipomoea triloba (assembly GCF_003576645.1). Taxonomy (NCBI): domain Eukaryota; kingdom Viridiplantae; phylum Streptophyta; class Magnoliopsida; order Solanales; family Convolvulaceae; genus Ipomoea; species Ipomoea triloba. The sequence goes on from NC_044916.1 coordinate 5,756,586, forward strand.
CAAAACTTTTTATGGACATCAAGTACTATAAGTTGGGGTTCTACCATAAAAATTTCAAGTGAAAAAGAGTTCGGGAACTATTTTTACCGGCTCAATCTTTCGGACTGTGCCAACTGAAATCTTCTGGCAGAGAGGCTGGACGCGGTCCGGACGCCTGCGTCCGCCGTGCGTTCGCTGGTGCGGCCAGCCGCGAGTCCGCGCGACGCGGACTCGTTTTCGACTTGTTTTTTACCAAACTTTTCCCCGATGTTTTTAATCCCGAGTATTGCGATGTTTTGAAGGCCTACGGGCAATCGGGTGAATTTTTGAAGACTCAAATATTATTTTTGTGCATTATAATTACTAATTTAGAGAAAAATGGTGTTTTAAGAATTATCGTGACTCTCGTACTTGGATTTTCGTAATAGAAATAACGTTAACTAATAGGTGTATTTTGGGGAATATATTCGAGCAAGTGTGATGGTTTTTGAGTCGTGTGAATATAATGAATGGTGAGGGGTTCTGTATGAATTGTTCATACTGCAGAGCGAAGTCTATTCGCTGAGTGAATGGTGAGATTTTGTATGATTTATTCATACTGCAGAGCGAAGTCTATTCGCTGAGTGAAGTGTGAGATTTTGTATGATTTATTCATACTGCAGAGCGAAGTCTATTCGCTGAGTGAAGTGTGAGATTTTGTATGATTTATTCATACTGCAAAGCGAAGTCTATTCGCTAAGTGAAGTGTGAGGTTTTGTATGATTCATTCATACTGCAGAGCGAAGTCTATTCGCTGAGTGAAGTGTGAGATTTTGTATGATTGATTCATACTGCAGAGCGAAGTCTATTCGCTGAGTGGAGTTGTGAGGATTAATTGTCGGGTGTCTCGAACAATAATGTGGGCGTTGTGTTTCTCACTTTTGAAATAAATGAAAATTCTCGGAAATGGAAGTGTTATGTGCTGATGTTACTTATATACTGTATTGTACTGTTTTGCTGTTAATATAATTGCAGGAAGAATGCAACCGTTGGGTAACGTTTACATTTTCTGATTATCATGTTGTTTTCGAAACCTTTGTTTACTTTCGAGTGACAATGGATTTCCTTACTTAGCCGTCACGCTAACTACACTTTATTGTGTCCTTTATTAGATGCAGTCTAGCGTGGGCCTCTGTGGCCCGATGAGCTCTGAATAGGATGGGAGTCGAGGTTGAAGACTACTCTATCCTAGAATAGACACCCTGGAAGGATTAGTTCCATATGTACACTTTTGGATGTTGATATGGTTATTTGAGGTTTTAAGTTTAGCCTTAGCGTTTGGGTATAGGAGAGATACCTAAGCGTGGCGGTAACACCCAGTTTTCTGCTAGTTTGATGCTTCCGCAATGTATTGTACTATTAGGGATTTTGTAATAAATCCAAGAGGTGAAAATTGGGGTGTTACAAATTAGGTATTCTTAGATAAGTAGGATTAGATCGAGGGGCAAGGTATAACTATAAATATCCTAAAATATGACTATTTTTAAATATTTTGGCTTGACATTTTTTTTTTCCAATTTACTACCTTAAGAAACTCATCTTCCTTTATCATATTGTTTGTGTGGATCTTTTTAGTTGGATTGTTGATATGTTTCTTCTCGTTTAATTCGTGACAGACTATAACGGAGTTCGCATCAATTAATGCAATTACCAACTTCACTTTAGAGGTAATTATTAGTTTTACACCCTATGAGCTATTTGGTTTATTCATTAAAATTATGGGTTGCATATTGGACCTTGTTCTTTAAATTAAAGCAAAAAATTAGACATTTTGAGCTTGTATATGATATTATGGAGACATTTTTAGTACATATAGAAAAAATTTATCATGCTCGTAGACATAGACTATCCTGGGTACAATCCACAAAGTTATTATACAAAATGTTAAATTTGTACTGAGTATTGTGAGAACATTCATAGTACAAACTCAAAGACTTATCGGTTTATTTTGGAATTACATAAGATGCAAGAAGAGCAAGTACCAATTGATACCTTAATTAAAATTTTCTTTGAAATGATAATTGTACCAATTTATCCTACAAAATTTATTACAAAGGAAACACATTTGTGCAAATTAAATGATTGATAAAGACCCTGCGTTAAAAGTTGGATTGGAACTTATAACTCATTAATTGCCATTGGTTTACCAACAGAGCTCATTCCATATCTCTCAATCTTTCTAAATTTATGCTACACAACCCATGTTGCTCTTTACACCATACAAAGCAATCTTTCTTTTTTCATCTCTTCCAATAATTAATACATGCATAGGCTATGGTTTATTTTAGTTTTTTATTTTTATTTTTATTTTTATTTTTATTTCTATTAATGACTTCATAGTTAATGTCTTTCTAAATTTCATATTATATGAAATTTGACGTTTCCAATTACCATTTCTGTGGTTTCATGGTTAGGAGTACCCCCACATCTTCTAATTTTCAACAATATAATTTTGGTGACATACAATCATGAAATATAATAATTTATTGTCTACGATGGTTAAGAGTACTCATGATGATAGCTATCTATGATGGTTATTGTTTGAAATTAGAATATGCACATATATTATATATAAAAATAATACCTAAAATTGTATTGTCACATAATAGTAATTATATGAAAAGAAGAAGACATTTCTTTGGTTTACAGATTGAGTATTAAATTTGTAATTCTAATTTTGAATATTTTGAGGTCTACTGAAATTAAATAAGAAATTTCCTTGTGCGAATGAGTAAATAAAATTAAGTTGGTAAACATAACTATGTAAAAAGCAAGGAATGAGTAAATAAAATTATGTTGGTAAACATAACTATGTAAAAAGGGAGTATGGGAATTAAATGGTGGAGAGGAGGGCATGGCTTGCAAAGTACGTTCCTCATAGGTAGAAAAACAAAAGATGGGAAAAGATGCAAGAGTTTGAATGTAGTACTAAACATATGGTCAAATTTACAAAATCATATATATAAAATAAATGTGTGTTTATTCGAATAGAAACACACCTAATTATGTTAGAAAAATTTCATTTTACCATTCAACATTAGAATTAAGGTATTATAATTTAATTACATAGTCGTTGAATGTTTCCATACTTTATTTAAATATGAAATTTAAACAAGAATGAATGGGTAATAAAGTTGATTAATATCACCAATTTCGTACTTTTTCAATAATTTAATTTCTACTAATCATAATCTACATTACAATACAGCTTTCAAATCATTGTCTATTAGTACACAAACATTTTCCATTTTAAACAAGAATAAAGGTAACTTAAGTGCATTAACAAATCCTCTTATCATTTCTGTCTAGGTTCAATTATAAGATCTAAATTTGTATAGCTACTGCTAAACTAGCTAGAACAACGTGGGAAGGAAGACAAATCAGTATGCAATAACCTAACATCACCATAATGGTAAGTTACATTAATGATAATAGGCCAAAAATGGTACCTGTGGCTGCCAAACATATGAATAGAAAATTTTCTTCAACTGGTTGTATAATAATATAATAAATTTAAATGATTAGTACATGACTTATATTGGGATGACAATTTCAATAATCCGCTCCGCGGATATCTACCCGAATCTATCCCGCATGAATCGAATTTTTTTGGTGATAATTGGTGCTAGGTCGGGATGAGTGTTAAAAAAAGTAAATCATCAGCGGGTCGAGTTAGATTCGGGTTCTATTTACAAAATCCATCTAGAACCTCATCCGACCCACCATGTATGTGTGTGCGCGCATATATACACACACATACATGCATATATATATATATATATATATATATATATATATATATATAAATAATAGCAACATAAGTAGTACTAGCATATACTTAATTATAAGTCACTTATATAAAGTTAAGTAAATGAGTTAATTGCATTTTTTTATCTTAGATTTATAGGTGATTGTCCACTTTTTATAGTTTTTTTTTTTTTTTTAAATCCAAAATATCCTCCTTTGGTCCTCTATTAAAAAAATAATTAAATGTCGTTAAATACAAGTATATTTCGGTCTACAATTATAATTTTTTTTAAAATGATAAATATAAAAAATATAACGCATTTTCTATTATAAAAGATTGAAATGTCCTTATTTAACGGAATTTCAATAATTTAGTTGATAGAACACCAAAAATAGTCATGCTACAATAATACTAGGACCAAAAGTGGATATTTTGATTTAAAAAAAGACTAAAAGTGGACTGCCACATATAAGTTTAGGGCAAAAAATGAAATAAACACTTAAGTAAATTTATTCTATTAGGGGATTTTCTGATTAAAAAAACACTAAAAGTGAAATGTCAGCTATAAATTTATGACAAAAAATAAAATTCACTCTTAAGTAAGGGTGTGTTTGGTTGGTGGGTTTAGGTATAAGGAATGGGTATGAAAGTGATTGCTTGTGTTTGGTTGATAGGTTTTGTGAATGCTACTATGGGTTTGGAATACCCCATTAATGAGAAAACCCATACCCTTATTAAATAAGGTTTCATCCCTCTTCCTCCTTTCTTCCCCAACAATTAATAACCATTCCCATTCCACCCAACTACCAAACATGCTAAATACTTTCACCAAAACCCATTACCATTACCAAGTTTTTGATACCCATTCCGATTCCGATTCCCATGTGCGAACCAAACGCACCCTAAATTTATTCTATTGAAGTTTGAGATTTTTTATTCATGTCGAATATTCCTATTTTTGGAAAAACAAACCAATATGAAAGCAAAAGAAATAAACATAAAATCAAATTACATTAAAGAAAACTGTCATCCCATTATGCGGAGTAATAGTCAATTTTTTTTATCTAACCAAACATTGGGTTGTACTAGACAAAAATAACAGTTTTATATTGCGTTATGGATTGAAATAAATCCAACTAGTTAGTTGATTCAATCATCATATAATATAATGAATCCTATAAAATTTACAACAACTAATTTGTTCACAAAAATTTCGTTATAAAATTTATAATAATATTCATTTTATAACACATACCAGAGCCATTTAGACAAATAGATATTACTAATCAAAATTAAGTAAATTTACTAAATTGAAGTAATGGTAATTCACCTCTCACCATTATGTGGGATAAGAATACGGGGACCTTAGTGCTAGGAAATTTCACATTTTGTTGACAAAGTCAATTACTTGGTATGTCCATTTTAACTTTATATTTTGCAGTATTAATCACTGCTGGAAATTATCATTTTTCCGACCTCATTTCCGACCACCTAAAAATATGGTCACAAAAAGTGACTTTTTCTCAATTTTCCGTCGGTGGGTTATGGTGGTCGGAAAGTGGTCGGAATTTCCGACCACCTTTAGTAAGTAGTCGGAAATTCCGACCAGTATTTACAAAGTGGTCAGAAATTTTTCGTCGCATTTATTTATTTTTAATTAGAGAGCATTTCCGACCCCAGGGTAGTCGGAAATTCCGACCACAATGTAAAAGTGGTCGAAAATGTTTTTTGGCAGTTTAAATTGTTTAAACTGAGCTTTTGTTCCGACCATCTTGTGGTCGGTATTTCCGACCACTATAAGTGGTGGTCGGAAAGTTACTAATTTTTTTTTTTATGTGGTTCAAAATTTAACTTGCATTTCTTCACCCGACCACCAAGTATGTTGACATGTTGTAATATTCAATATAAACAACTAAATTAGCCTCGCGTAGCAACCAGCATTATTTCACCATTCTTGTTATGAAAATAACATTGTGTCGCCCTTTCCATATAGATATATGAAATCATTTTCTAATTTCAATTCCTTAAAACCTTTATTGTTGTTAGGACTCTACAATTCTAGTTTTATTGAGAATCATAATTCTATTTAGTTTCATAATCCCACGTAATGCTGGTTATCAACACGGTCGCTGCCTACGTGAAGCAAGCGGATCGGAGGCGGTGTCCCATCGTCTTCCCCTACTGTAATCTCCACTGCTACCGGTCGTTACTCTTTTATTTTCGCATTGTTGGTTTCATTTGCTTTGTTTTACTGTTTTAATTTTGTTTGCAATTTATGTGTTTTTCCTCTCGTTGTTTTGACGAGTTTCTTCCTCTCGTTTACTTTGGCGACCATAAAGCGTGAAATGATAAAACTAGTCATGGCGTATGTGAATCTCATCTTGGGTGACAACCATGAAAATATAAAAAGAAACACCTCTAAACTATGATATACAGTTTAGCTCGATGGAGATATTGTCAATAGATAGAAGAATGAAAATAGATACTCATGTGGTGTGCAAGACTATTCAACCAGTGTTAGTCTTGGGTACGTTTGACCAAATCATTAAAGAAGTTTTAAGTTCATCCAACAAATTCAGTTTCAAATTTGTAAAACAGTATGCGAATCAAGTAGCTAATAGCTTATTGTGTTAGTTGATTTGACTATTGGATAGAATTAATCACAACTATTAAATTGTTTAATTAAATCAAATGATCAGATAAGTCCACAGGTCCTCACCTAACTATAAGTCCTCATTTGATCCTTGATATATATATATATATATATATATATATATATATATATATATATATATATATATATATATATATATAACTTAGGGGTGTTTGTTGATAGTTAATTAGTTTAGCTGGTAGCTAATAGCTTATTGTGTTAGTTGATTTGACTAACTGATTGTATTAGCTAGTTATAAAAATACGTATTAACTGTTTACTATTAACTGGTTGCATGTAAAATGACTAATAATTTATTATTATTATTATTATGTAAAGTTTAATATAATTTACTTTTTATAATAATAATAATAGTCATCATCATAAATTATTTTTAATTATAAACATATAAATTTTAAAATAATTTTATTTTAAAGTTGATATTGTTGTAGTTATTATTATTATTATTATTATTATTATTATTATTATTATGCAAAAAAAATTGTGCTAAAATTTCACTCCAAATTATTAATTAAAATTGGCGCCATTCTCAATTCAATCCCAAATTTTCGCCAATATCTCCCTCCTTAGCTCTCCAAATTGTGGCTTTATTAAAAAAAACAATACTCCTTAGAACAAAACCCTAGTTCCCCCCAGATCTCAGATCCGCTCCTATCACTCTCTCACTCTCCGTTTCTCCCTTCTCACCCTCTCACTCAGACGACGCCAGCCTCCACCACGAACCGCCTCCACCGCTACAGCCGCCGACGCCGCCGTCGACGTTGCGTTGCCACTGCCTCCCCTGCGAAGACGCCGACGCTGCCACCACCTCTGGCCCAGCCCTCACCGTTGAAAGTCCCACTGCCTCGCCACTCACCAGTCTACCACGGTGCTGCGCTGCTGCCAGTCCACCGCCTCCCACTGCATCGCCTCCGCCTGTCCGCCTCTGCCTCGGCCCTCGTCAGTCGCCTCGAGCCCTCGACACCAGCCACCGCCCACCAGGTTTGGTCTTCTACTCTTCTTTGACTCTTCCCTTACTAATTAACATCAACTCCTCAAAATCTCATCCCTTGAAGTCTGGAACTATAAATGTTAATTTCAATAATTTATTCACCTAATTTTCCTAACTTTTGGTTTGCTCTAATTTCTCTAATTTCGTTTTTGCATTAATTCCCCTAATTTTGAAGATAGTTTTTGCCCTAATTGTCCCAATTTTGTTTGTTTGTTTGTTTTTTTTTTGTTTTTTTTTTAAAAAAAAGTTTTTAGTTGCTGCTATAGTGCCCACTGGCTAATTCATCAATTTCTAATTTGTTATTAGTTAATTACTAATTGCTTATTTAGTTAATCTGTTAATGTGTTTACTTAATTTGTTAATGTGAATTATTTACTAATTTTACTTAATCTGTTAATGAAAATGAAGCCCGGGCTGGTAATCTAATGGAAGTTTGAATATTCTGTGAGTTTTACACTTTGTGTCTATATATTCTGCGAGTTTTACAATGGATTAACCCTGCATAGTTGATTTGATTTAGTGGTTAAGTTTCTGGGAATAATGGGCTATATGAACAGCTTGAGATTTAATGACTTCATTACTTTGTGACTCTAAGTAAAATGGGTAGGATGTGATATGCTGAAACTAATATACTATACATAATGTTACAAACCCAGAGTGATCATGAGCTATTACAAATTTTTCTTGGGAATGATCTCAACAAACTACAAGAAATTATGAGTCTACGTCATAAACATAGAGCAGAACTCCTCCTCAGGAGAGATGAGGAGATGGTAGATACCTCTTGTATTGATATTCCTTCTTACTGTCTTGATTTTATATTTTATGAACTTATATATTTGCATCATTATTACCTCAGTATCTAATTCTTGGTAGGTCTCTCAAGTTAAAATGCATTACATGACTATGTAGTTTTGTTATCCAGGCACTACTTTATGCATATCCATTTGATGTAGAGGCACAAAAGAAAATTGAAGTAGCAATCCGGCAGGTTAGTGCTGCTTCTTTGCCTCTTCCTTCTTATGTGTTTTTGCATCTATTATGCCTTTTATTTACATCCTCATTTAGTACGAGTTTTCAATAGCAAAATTGGAAATTGCAAAAATTCTGTTTTATATCTCCTTGCCGAGGAAATTTGTCATTTGCTATATCATAAAGACATTCTGGATTGCTCAACGGGTTGGCTTTCAGGATACAGAATTTGAATGTATTTATTTCTTTTCATCTAATTATTATCCTTTGAAACCTGGTATAAATATATATAAATCAATATCTCCTCTCTTTTAATTCATTCATTCTTTGAAAGAATTTTGTGCATTAAGGATGTAGTTTTGATACTACAACAGTGTAATTCAATATTATGGCAGTATAATCTTGGGGAGCATAAATCTCAAGCTTTGGATGATAAATTGCAGGCTTTGGACACAAAAGAAGATGAAGTGTCATAAATCTCACTTGGTTTCTCATTCATCATTTTTCAAGACAGGTTGGCACTTTAGAGAACATTATCAAGCACTCTCAGCTTGAGATCATTGAGCTTAAACATTCACTAGAAGAGCAAAGGTACCTTCTGTTCATCTTTGGTTGTATTGGCTTGATGCTATATGATTAAAGAGTAAACTCCATAATTCTATGAGGATTCTGTCATGAATATCTCAACAGAAAAACCAGTGTTGGTTTGGGTGTCTGTTTGCTAAATTGATGACAAACCAGTGTTGGTTTGGGTGTCTGTTTGCTAAATTGATGACAATGGCTGACACTTGGAAAGATTCAATTTTTCTATGAGCATTTTGTTTTTGTTTTTGTTTTTTTTTTGTTTTTCCTTTTTGGGGATGAATGTATTGTATTGTTTCTTGACTTCTAAAATTCACCATCAAACTCTTGAATGGTTTAGAATGAGTTATCCAGAATGTATAAGAAGTTAAATTCTAGAATGTTTTAAATTTTCAATTGTACATTCATAAATGAATTCTCTTCATGAAATGTGTATGTCTTTCAACAATTGTCTTACCAACTTGCAACAAATATATATATATATATATATATTCATTTCACTACAGAGGGATTCTCTGTAGTGGAATAAATTTTTTTTTATTTTTTGCCTCCAGTTTTCCGACCACCATGGTGGTCGGAAATTCAGACCACGGTGGTCGAAAGTACCGGACTCGCCTGGTCGCTCTCTTGGTCGTTTTTTTCCGACTACTTTCTAAAAGTGGTCGGAATTTCCGACCACTTCCACTGATGGTCGGATTTACCGACGAGGGTTTTCCGGACACCCATATTGGTCGGAAAAGTGGTCGGAACAGGCCTTTCCGACCTAATTAAGGCCATTTCCGACCACTTTTGGGTGGTCGGAAATATGATGATTTCCAGCAGTGAATATTCCATGATAGCATGACAACAATTTTCGATATATATATATATATATATATATATATACATACACTGTGAGATAGATTTGATGGTATGGAGCAACAAAAGCAAACTGCATTAAATACCGGTTGAAGACTATTTATTTTTTATTTTTTATTTTTCTGGTTGAAGACTATATTCACTTGTTTATGTAGGTTAGGGTAACACTGACTTGTAGCCTAAATATAAAGTTATGGGAATTAAATATCATTATAAATATCTACTCAACTTATTACAGATTTGAAAGGAGAAAAAAAGACAATGATATATATATATATATATATATAAGTGAAAATTGAATTTTTGTTCCTTTAATTATATTGGTAATACAACTTAGTCCTTGAGTTATATGTAGTGATCATCTTTAACCTCTAACTTATGCACGAAGTAGCGATTTTAATCCCTTGAATTCTATTTTTGTCATCATTATTTACTTAATAAAGTGATGGATTTGATCCCTCAGGGATTAAATTCGTCACTTTGCATAACTTAAAGGTTAAAGATTATTAAGCATATAACTCAATGACTAATTCTATATCACAAATATAACTGAAGGGCAAATAAATACAAATTTTCAAGCTCTATCTCTCTAGCATTCTATATTTGTAGTAGTACATATAGTCATTTCAGGATCACAAATGCTATTATTAAATATATGTGAGTATTGGCCTGGTCTGGTGGGACAGGCCGGTGGGCTTTGGTCTGGTAGTAGAGGTGGGCTTAGGTCTGGTAGCAGAGGAAGGGGGGAAAGGCAATTGTTATACTAGGAACCTGAGTTTCTATTGCATTGTGAACTTGATACAAAAATATTATAAATTCAGTTAACACATTCTGTATGTATAGTTAACAGTTTCTGTACATGTAAAAAGAAACTTGGTAATTGCTGACATATAATATGATAGATATAGGTACAAAAATTGTCAACTGCATGCACATAATATGTCAACTACAAATACAAAATTTGAAGGTTAATTTTGGATCAAGATCCACAATGCAAGGTAGACCTTGCTCCCTGGAATGATTTGATGGGAAACAATAGTTATAACATGGACCCTAGTCCACCTTGCAAGGTGGATCCGCCACAATTTACATAGAGAATATTCACAATTTACATACTAAATGTTCACAATTCAAATTGTAAGCATTCAGACATTCAATATGTAATTGTGAACATTTAGTATATAAATTGTGACATTCAGTATGTAAATTGTGTATTTTGAACCCAAGTCCACAGAATAATTTGCCTTGTATTAAGTACTGCTAGGGCTAGTAAGGAGGCAATTATACGATCCACACAACAGTGTAGATCACAGTTCAAAACACATAAAATATATTATTTTAACTCATACAATACATTATTTTAATACATAAAGTACACTAATTCTAACTCATAAAATACGTTATCTTACTTTAGAAATTTTATTATTCTAACACATAAAGTACATAATACATTATTCTAACTTATAAAATACATTATTCCAACACATAAATTATATTATATCATAGCAATTGATTTTTTTTTACTTTGTCCAATATCAATATTGGACAAAGTGTCTCATTCAGTACTTGATTAGTTCGTTGAAATTGATACAATATTATAAATTTAAGCGAGAGATGATAAGAAAAATATGGAAGTTCTAATTAAGTTTTAACAATCTTTGTTATGAAGATAACAGTTCACGAATTCTCTGCACGCCTTTTCAATATATTACAGATACGGCTATTGAAGCACAAGAGTCAGTATTGCCTCCACTGAGACTCGAACCCACCACCTCCAGTTTTAAGTCTTCAGGAAAAGGACTATGAACATTATTATTGAATTCATAGCTAAAATGTATATCATTTTTTTGTTGAAAACCAACAAATCCAGATATATTAATTCATAAGGTTCAAACAACCGGAATACAATGAGGAATAGAATAAAAAAATACATACGACTCATAGTCCTGATTACAAAGAGACTTGCTAAAATATGGGCGGGACGATTACACCTACGAGACACAAATGTAAGAGTAACCAAATCAACCTGCATCAGAATAGTACGAATATCATGAATGAGGGCACCAAAAGGAGTATGGTTCACACCTCGCTCCACTGCTTTAATCACTACCTTAACATCAGTTTCCACCATCACTCTTTGCCACCCTTGTCTTTTAGTCCACCTCAAGGCCTCCCGAGCCCCAATTGCCTCAGCTTCACGAACCGTGTACAGACCCTGAACCTTGTACATGACTACCCCTTGCGCAACCTCCTCCTCTTTTAGTAGTTCTAATAATCCCGTGAAACTCTTATCACTCCATCCATTCTTTTGCTTTTAAATTATATAACTTTAGCACATCAGATAACTTAGTATATTTGGTAGACCCAGAGAACAAAGGTTTTTCAGCATTATCAAACAAACATCTGAATTCAAGAGGCACTTCACTAAAATCTCCCTGCATATCACGCATCATTTCATCTATTCGGTCATTAATTTCATCATCCTCATCATTGCTAACATGAGTTTCATTATTCTCCTCGTTATCTGTCTGAGTTTGACTATTTGCTTGAGTCTCACTCTCTACATGAGTTTCACTATCTACATGAGCTTCACTCTTACTAACACTTGTATTAGGAGGTAAGCTTTCAACATGCCATATCCATCGATCGTACCCTTTCTTAAAGCCACGACGTATCAAATGGTCCTTCACTATGTCAAAATTACGATATCTTCTCAAATTTTTACAATCACAGCACGGGCACGATATAAAATCCTCCGCCTTTTTACTTTTATTTTCTTCAGCATATTATATGAACTCTTGAACCCCTTGTATATATTTGACTGTAGTGTGTTTCTTATGCATCCAACTCTGATCCATATCTGTCACTTGATAATACTATGAAGATCATATATGGATACTCGATTATGAATGCATTTAGAAACGATATATACCTAGTTTATAACTAACTAATCCAAATCAATCTAATTCATCAAAATATTAATATCTCTAAATACCTATTTAATCAAGCACCTAATTCATCAAAATATATACCTAGCTAACCAATAATTAAATTATTAATGTCTCTAAATGCCTATTTAATCAAGTCTCTAACTTAATATAGTCAGTAATCATAGTCTAATGTCTTACATTAACAAAGAAAGATAATAAATATTAATACTTTTATAAGATTCTTGTCGTGGAATGTTTCTAAAGAATCACTACTACTATAGGTCTATAGCTCACCTTAATTAAGATATATATTCAAACAATAAAATAAAAGATTTGTACAAAATTGTAGTTAAGATTTGCATAATATGAACACATCTATGTTACATAAGAAATCCAATTATTTTAATTAATAAAAGGAAATTAAACTTCTTTTAATAGATACAATGAAATTTCATTGATATTATGTTTCAAGGCCCACACATCATTTTCATGTATATATATTCTTTATCTTCTACCTACATAAATATAATAATTGGCCTAAATGTTATGCCAAAATCTTTAATTTAGGTCAATGTATTCACACTTTAATTTGAAAATGTGTATAAAGTAATCACATATTTGGGGAAAAAATGCAATTTATATAAACCACATATTTAATTAGATTCATATGTGTATTTATATACAATTCCTACAATTTAAATAAATAATTCGAAATAAATAAACATACATCATTTTTCATGTATATTCTTTATCTTCTACATACATAAACATAATAATTGGCCCAAATGCTATGCCAAAATCTTCAATTTAGGTCAATGTATCCACACTTTAATTTGAAAATGTGTATAAACTAACCACATATTTGGGACAAAAAATACAATTTATATAAATCACATATTTAACTACATTCATGTGTATTATTTATATACAATTCCAAAAATTTCAATAAATAATTCGAAATAAATAATTTTTTTTTAAAAAAACAAATCATATAATCAAAATAAATAAAAAATAAAGAATAAACGAAAAAAATTAATTAAAGAAATCATACCGGGCGGCGCTGGTGGATGAGTCGTCGGTGGCGATGGAGGCATCGGCTGGGAAGCTCCGTTGGCGAGGGAGACAGCGAGCAGCGGCGGCGGTGATGGACGAAACCCAGCAGCGACGATGGAGGGCCGGAGAAGAAGCGACGACGATGGAGGACATGAGAAGCAGCAGCGGCGAACGATGGAGCGGCGATGGAGGAGCAGCAGCGGCGACGGCGGAGGAACGACAATGGCGCGATGTACTGGCGGCGATCCCAGATCAGTGAACGGCGGAGACAATGGCGTGTGTATACTGTTATGTGTGGATAAAATTTTCGTATTTGGCTAAGGAGATGGAGCCCATATGTGAAAAATGTCGACCGACCTTGTGCGGCACCTGTGAAGCAGGTGCCGCGTAAAGTTAAATCATTTTTTTAATGATCGACTTTGCGCGGCACCCACGTGGACAGGTGCCGCGGAAAGTCCATTATTAAAATATTAATTAAATCTTCCCGGCACCCGCTTTTTGTGGGTGCTGCGGAAAGTAGTATTTTTTTTTTCTTTTTAAATTTGGGAAATGCACTACACCTCTTTTAATAAGGATAGTGTAAAGCTATATTTATATGATCAGTTTTGTAGCAGTGCTTTCTTCTGTATAATAATTTGTAGTATCTTCAACAGGAGCATATGGAAGTGGAGGTGTATTATTGCATGAAGACACTAACAAAGGTAAAGGTAAAATAAGGGCTAAGACACACACCATAATAATGTCTTTACAACTCATAGTTGATTATATATTACTCTTAATATTAATTAACAAAAGTGTTGTTATTAACTATTTATAAAATGAATAAATCTTCATTAATTATCAATTCATCATTTACAAACTGGATGTGATTTAATTAGTCATAAATTTAAGTTAATGACATCGGAGTAAGTGTTTCTAATATTTCTATAATAAAAAGTCATATTCACTGAATATTTTTAATACACTATATTTATTATACATATTTATACATCCATTGTTCAATTTCAAAAGTTGCAATAATTACACTAAAATCTGCAATCAGTTATTGCGGGGAACGTAATCTACACAATTGTGTGAACTACAATCCAATAATTTGTCCCATAATGTTATGTGAATCCTGGTCCACAATATAAATTACCTAAGGTTAACCTCAAGGTCAATCTGGCAGCCCTCCAGTTTCTTCCCCTTCAAGTCCATTTCAGCCGGCCCATTAGTATTATTAACTTGAGCTGTCACATTTTCAACTCTTCTCCGACACACGTACAAACAGCTGCAAACAAGTAGTGTTCCGTAAACAATGAATCAATTCTTCACAATTTTTATTTCAAACTCACAAATCAGTGGATCATTGTATTAGAGAATTGCTTAACCTTGTACCAGGCTTAGTAAAAACATGAATGGAAATATAATCCCATTCTGTTTTCTTAGGCCATGGAGAGATGAGATCAGAAGAGACATATATAGGTTGCTAATATAATGCTAGTAATATTCAATTTCACATTAAATTATGTTTCCCAACTCCGCTCCATATCAATTCATCTGCATTAAAGTGATCCAAAGACGAGACATTTAATTTTCTTTGGTTTATATAGTAATATAGTATTAAGATTTACTATAATGTGACATTAAGTGTATTAAAATTTATCAATTAATCTTTTCATCATTAATGTAGCGTCCAGATAATTTATTTATATATATTCTTTTATAATTTCAGTTTTCACCTTCACCAAACTATATCCTAAATCTCATGATGAGTATTTTTTTTAATAGTTGGTCGATTAAATATGGACAAAAAATTTACATTTCAAAACATAAACTCTAAGTTGTTGACAGGCATGCTACTAGACCATAACTGGATTTGAAACAAAGCACGTGCTCGATTATTCATTCTAGGTCATCGTTGATTGGCTATGATTGTTGAAAGCTACTACGGTAAATTAGTTGTACATCATATAAGTTGCTTGACTTATTTATTTATTGAAAATTTTTTGTAGATGAAATGCTTTGTTTCAAATTGAACTTTTGAACGTGACATGATGTGTATTAAAATATCTCAATTATTCATTCTAGGTCATAATTAAAGAAGTAGTAAAATTCAAGGAGATAAGTACACTATTTAATTAAAAAATATATATTTCCACAACAGTTTTCAATTTAACTATTTTACATTTTTTGTAAAACAGTTAATTAGTCTAATAAGACATGCTCTCATCCTACCATTACTCTCATGGGACTTAAGGATGTATAGGCACACATACACACATCTGCAAACTAAGTTGTGTTTCGTAAACAATGAATTAATTCTTCACAATTTTGATTTCTAGCTCACAATATATAAATCAATAAACCATGGAATCAATAAATGGTGGAGTGTGTAGAGGGATGAAATTAAAGGGAGAGGTCAGAGGACACATGACGTTATCCAAAATTAAAAGATGTGATGGAGAGTGAGGTAAGGAGTAGCTTCATTTATGAGAGCATTATATTAATGCTTCTCAATGGTGAAGACTAAATTATGAACATATCTACAAAACCCTGCACAATTAGTGTGACCTTACCTCTCACCTAACTCAATTTTTTCCTACTATTAATTAATACTTATTGTACATCATATATAGCTAGTATTAACCAATTATTGTTTGTCCTGCTATACAAATTCAATGCTTCGATGCTTTATTTATTTCGATATATATGCAGTATATAAAGATTTACTATAATGTGACAACAAATACATTGCAATTTAGCAATTAATCTTTTCATCATTATTATAACTTTCAAAAAAAAAATTTATAAGTCAAGTTTTCACCTTCATGGGACTATATCGATAATGAATCTCATAATCAGTATTTACAAGTTCATGCATGCTTTTTAATAAAATTATTTTCTTTTTCTAATAGCTAGTCAAATGAATATGGATGAAAACTTGCATTTCAAAATATGAACTTTAATGATTGACTCACCAGTTAAATATAAATTTCATTGTAATAAACTAAAAAATTATTTAAGTTGTCTAGGATTTTATAATAGACCATAAAACAAAGTAATTAATACTCCATATTGAATATGGATGAAAAAACTCAACATAAAAGAAAGAGAGAAATATTTTTCAAAAAAAAAAAAAAACAAAAGAAAAAAGGAAGAAATGGTTAGGATTGTCAAACTACTACTAGACTATAACTGATTTTGTATCACTGATTTTATAACCATCCTAAAAGTGATGTATTTTACTTTTGCTTTTAGTGGCGGTTTCAAAACTGCCTCTAAATATATCTATTTATTTGTTCATTTAAATCATTTTGACGGTTATTAAGTGTCGCTAAATATTTTTCTTTATTAATTTTTAAAAATTCTAATGGCGGTTATTAAGTGTCGCTAAATATTTATCTTTATTTATTTTTTAAAATATTAGAGGCGGTTTAAGTGTCGCTAAATGTTTTATAATTACATTATTATGTTTTTATAATTATCATTTAATTATATTTCTTCAAAATTCTTTATATTCAAATACGTATTATAATCACAAATAAACTCTATGTACACATTTAATTGGAAAGAAAAATCAATTGTAACTAATATTTGTCAAATAATTTTTGCAATCACAAAACAATACTATATGGAAAAGGCCCGTTGCTTTTGAAATTTGAAGAATATTAAATGGACCTAACATTTTGGCATATGGAATCCATGTGTAAATAGCAAAAAATTTAGTGTTCTGAGCCAACATTACCTGCAACAATTTCTCTTCCAACACTTTTCTTTTTGCCACTCTTACTTTTGTCTCTAGTCAACACCATTCCTATGATATGATCACATTAAAATTAAATAATAATAATGTTCTACTTTAGAGGAAACAATGGGAGCACAATGCATTTAACTAAATCATTCCAAAATTAAGTAAATATACCTCATTTGCAGAAAAAGCAACATATTTTTCAATGAAAATTTCTTCGCATCATACAGTGGCCACCATGACCATGTGAGATAGTTTTGCTTCAAGTGCATAGTTTTGTATAGAATTTGTTTTTAAATAGTTATTAATCATATTCATTTGCATTTTCGCACGGGAGGCACTCTTCGCACCTGATCCTTAACCCCCTTATATATGTATGTATGTATGTATGTATGTATGTACGTACGTATGTATGTCGATCATAGAGTAGTATATATCTAGGTAAATGTGCTAGAGGATTTTGTGAGATTTTAATACACTCATTTGGAATTTGGTGGTTAGCGGATAGTGAATTATGTTATTGATTTTGACTAACGGATTGTATCAATGATTTATAACAAGATGTTTGGTAAAATTAGATATCTAAGGTTAACGGTTAATATACAAAATGACCTATAAAGGCATAATTATAGTTTGTAATAAATAATAATAATAATAATAATAATAATAATAAAAGAATAATTGCTTTCAAAAATAAGGTGAGTGTTGCAGTTCCCTTTAATTCTACAACTTTTTTTTAAACATTGGTAAAAAGAAATAGCATTGGAGCCTTGAGGCTCCCTATATAAGGACAATTCTTATATTATATTGTAGACCATGGTCTATAAACAACACTGTTTTTTTAAGTAAAGAAACGATTGTTGTCACATCAATATTAACGGAGTGACCGTAAATGAAACTGTAAGTGTACAAATGATACACGATCCTTTTTAATTGGCTAAATTATTTGTCAAAAATACACTTAGTCTATATTTTGTTATTATAGCTTTTTGGACTGCCAGTCAGGTTGCCCACAGTGCTGAAAGGGATGCTATGCTGTCTGACAGCAAGCTTTCAACAAGGAATTAGTCCACATTTATTTTATGTCACTAACAGTTTTTAAGAGGTGTATGGCTCTCACTTAATCCAGGCTTATTAACACTATTTTTGTGAGGTTTGTTAAGGGGTTTCTAAGCTATAAATATGAAGGTTCTTGAAGCTCTAATGGATCATCCCTTCATACATTAAATATTCAGAGCTTCACACGTGAAAACTAAGTGATTTATATTGGTGGATTAATGGCTAAATATTTTTCTTTATTTATTTTTTAAAATATTAGAGGTAGTTATTTAAGTGTCGCTAAATAATTTTTTGTTTTCATAATTAAGTGTTGCTAAATGTTTATAATTACATTATTGTATTTTTATAATTATCATTTAATTATATTTCTTGAAAAATCTTTATATTCAAATGGTATTGCAATCACAAATAAATTCTATGTACACATTTAATTAGAAAGAAAATCAATTGTAATTAATATTTATCAAATACTACCTAATAATATTCAATAATATTTGAGCATAGTAGGCTACATATTAATTAAACAAGTATTTTTGACAAAAGCAACAAGTGATCCATCAATTAATATTTGAATCCATAAATTCCTCTCATATTAACCATCAAAAGCAACAAGTGAAAGAAAAATACTAAACACCAACATTTGACAAACTTCAGATCCTCACAAACTCCTTGAGTACCTATATTGTAAAGATTGGTGCTTACTTTCTTCATTGAGTACTTACATTACAAATCAACCAATTACAAATCAAATACGACAATACAAAGTTTAACAGCACAGGTACATCAAACCACCTTGAAACTCAATCCTCAACTCCGTCGTGTGAAGAAGATTAAACCACTACGCAGGTGAAGCTCAAAACTTGTGCAAAATGGAGTGGGGGGGGGGGGGGGGGG
>NC_044916.1:5776119-5797623 GCF_003576645.1 Ipomoea triloba
GGGGGGGGGGGGGGGGGGGGGGGGGGGGGGGGGGGGGGGGGGGGGGGGGGGGGGGGGGGGGGGGGGGGGGGGGGGGGGGGGGGGGGGGGGGGGGGGGGGGGGGGGGGGGGGGGGGGGGGGGGGGGGGGGGGGGGGGGGGGGGGGGGGGATCATGGGTATCAGGATATAGCTACTGACAAGTGACAATAAGTGTATAGGATCATAATCACAGACTTCATGACAAAGAACATAGCATCCCTCTCCCATTTCATGATTTTTTAAATATGAATTTCTGGTGAGTTACTAAAACATGCTCATCACGTTAGAAAAACTGGGACCTTCTATCCTTTCACATTTTGACGATGGCATTTTGCACCCAGGAGATTGGAACAATATGGACTGGAGTTTGAGCCTGAAGTGGAGTGGTGAGGATGACGATGAAGCCAAGCAGTAGTAGAAAGGTTGTTGTTGTCATCAAATCTGTTGAGAAGAGAGGAAGTGTAAATGAGAAGTATTGATGGAATGGGAAGTATTCATAACTCATAACACACAATAATTCCATAAAAATATATTAGAATTCCAACAGTGCGATGCACGGTATATATATATAAAATTTTTCAATGAATAATATTTGATCTTACTATTTTAAGAATCATTATTACTTCTCTTATTATTTTTGTTATTATAAAGTAATAAATTTATAAATGTGAATTGTGTAAAACATTCACAATTCAAGAGAAGATAAACCAATTTAATTCTTTGCCCACAAAGTATACATCGTTTAATTGGCAATTTAAAATTTACTGGAAATACAAGCAATTTTATTTAGTTCAACATGAAAAATTTATTAACTAAAACTTTTAATACAAAAACTATTATATTAATTACGCAGGAATGTACATAATGGCAAATTGGCAATGTAACAAATTGAAGAGATGATTGCTTTTCATAATTAATTGAAAGTCAATTGGAATAATAATTAATAATTATGAATGTACGTCAAATGATTTTGATCGTCCATATTTTCTACATCTAATGGAATAATTAAAAAAAAAAATTGAGTGTACATAAATAAATAAATAAGATGATATTACATATCTAAATATTCGTTAAAAATAATAACTATTCAGTACTATTAATGTATAAGCATGTATCTAAACTTTTAAATATATATATATATATATATATATATATATATATATATATATATATATATATATTTAAGCAGTGGAAACGGACAGCTCCCTCAATCCGTTTCGTTGCTACCCAAAGGTAATGTTCTTCCACCTTTACAAATTACCCATATTATGATCACTAATTTTTCCATACAAATACAGGATCATTTCCAACACAGTGAAAATAAGGGCTAAGCTGATCCACATGTTCACCCCAAAGTAAAATAAAAAAATCGTATTTGTATGGAAAAATTAACCATTATAGAATGCTATTATATGGAATACTAACCTGTGAATGTTTTCACAGATTAAGTAACTACGCACACAACGCAACCTTATACCTTTACCTTTGTTCGTCTGCTGAGGATGTAGCTGGGCAGCCACCACACAGTTTCAACCAATTTAATTGGTTTAGCACTTTACTAAAAATTGATTGAAAAATCTGGTTACTAAAAATCAGTTACCTAAAGTCCTAAACCAATTAAACCGGTTGAAACCAGAAAAAATTAACAAAAGTGTCCAAAAACTAATAGTCTGTGATGTTAAATGACAAAAATGATAGTCTGAGACTAAATTTGAAATTGACACCAAAGACAAAGGGACCTCTGGTGGAATTAACTCTAAAAAAATACTTTTAATGTCGGTTATTTTCCAAGTAGTTCTCGTCGATGTATTAAATAAATGATACGACATTGATTTTAGAGAAACCGACGTCGTATGTTATTTAAAAAAAATTAAGATACGAATCAACGTCATATCCCCTTTTTAAATTTTTTTAATATAGAGATATAATGTCAGTTTTTGCAAAAAAATCAACATCGTATCTCTTTAAAAATAATAAATAGAAAAAACCTACCTCGTATCTCTTTTAAAAACTAAATAGAGATACGAGGTTATTGTGAGAACGTTCCTAGTACAAACTCAAAGTCTTATCGATTTACTTTGGAATTGCATAGGGATGGAAGAGTAGCAAGTATCAATTGACACCTTAATTAAAATTTTGTTTGAAATGATAATTCTACAATTCATCCTACAAAATTTATTATAAAGGAAACTAATAGAACTTTTGTGCAAATTAAATGATTGAGAAAGACCATGCCTTGGAAGTTGGATTGGAACTTATAATTCATTGATTGCCATAGGGTTACAAATTGAGTACTAAATTTGTAATTTTAATTTTTTTTTTCTATTTGTAAAAAGAAATTTTTTTTTACATGAGGTAAAATTGGATTTGATATTTCCAATTAGTATTTGTGTGATTTTATTGTTACAAAACCTTTTCAAATCTTAGTAATATGATATGGGCAAGAACAATTATGTAAAAAGGAAATTAAATATGAGAGTATGGATAAGAGGAGAGTATGGAGAGGGATAAAAGGGGGGAAGGGAGAGGATGACATTATGCAAAAGTATGATGGGATGGAGAGTGAGGTAAGAAGTAACTTCATTTATAGGAACATTAATGCTTTTCAATTGTAACTTTAATATTTTTATGGTTTATACATACATAACGATTGTCTAAGTAATGATGCAGTTACTATTAACGAATTCTTTACCCAACAAATTGAATGATTCAAAGCTCTATTTGGATGTTCAATCTAAAGAAGAAAGAATGTAATGTCAAGTGCATTAAAACCTACCAAATAGTATTTCCATTATTTCTATGTTGAAAACAAACTCCTCCCTCTACCACTATATAGCTTCCAGAAATTATGTATGAGGGCATTATATTATTTTCCTTTTTCTTTTTTGAAAAGAGAATTTTCAATGGATATTAACAACTATTTGTAGTTCAAAAAATGATCAAATATTTTTAAATTTATGATAAATATATAATAATAATAATAATAATAATAATAATAATAATAATAATAATAATAATAATAATATCATTTTATTTCAAATACATTAAAGGAGAATTTGATTCAAGGTATATAAAATAATTACTATGAGTATAATTATTTTATATAAATTTTTAAAAGTTAAATGATGTGATAACTCTCAATTATTACACTTAAAAATAATTTACTTCGTGTACACCCTTGACTAGTGTCTACGAATCTTTTCTCATCATAAAAAAAAACCAAATTTATTTGATATGTAAGTATCTAACGATCATTGGATTTGCATCAATCATATTCATCAACTTAGAGTAAATTAGTTTTACACCATATGAATTGTTTAGTTTATTTATTGAAAATGTGTTACAAATGAGACGCTTTTACTCCTACTAGTAAATTACCCGTGCGATGCACGGATTAATTTTTTATTATATATTTAAATAATAAAATTAAAGGTAAATTATAAATAATTATAATATTTGAAAGTGTACATTTATTTAATTATAAGATCAATGCAAAGGTATCAATAGTATATGACTCATTTTATTGCATTTATTTTAGAAAAATCAATATGTAATATGATTTATGAAATTATATTATTATTTAAAATAAATATGGGAAAATGGAAAAAAAATTTAAAAAGCATTCACATGATTTTTTATTATAAAGATAATTTTATTACCATTTAAGTACTCTGTAATTTTTTATTACTAAGATAATTATACTATGTCTTACTTAATTCCATTATTAGCTTAATTATAATTAGTTCCCTAATTCCTTAATTAGTATAATAATAAAAGAGAGGAAATGACTACCTAATAATAATATTATAGTACACTATATTTTATAATCTATTTAATAATTTTCCTTTACAATGATTTTTAGCTTTTCCGTATATTCATTAACTAAAAAATAATTTTTTGATTGTAAAGACAATATTATTACCATTTAAATTTTATGTATTAAATATTTTTGTTACTATTAATTATTAATTATTATCTTTATAATGATAATTTTGAAAATATTTTATTTATTATAAATATTAATATCATGAAAGATTTGCGTATATTCATTAACTAAGAAAATTAATTTTCATTATAAAGATAATTTAATTACCATTTAAATACTTTGTAATTACTTTCAATTCCTTAATTTCTTATTCTTGATTATTAATTTAATTAGGATTATTTCTTTATTTTAATTAATTCATTAATTCTATTATTAGCTTAATTTTAATTAATTCCTTAATTAGTATAATAATAAAATTAAGGAAAGAAACGACTATCTAATAATAATATTATAGTACACTAAATTTTAAAATGTATTTAATATTTTTTCTTTACAATAATTTTTTACCTTTTCTGTATATTCATTAACAAAAAAAAAATGCTTTTCTTTTAATTATAAGGAACTTTTATTACCATTTAAATACTCTTCATTAAATATTTTACATAGTATTAATTATCATTATAATGATTATTTTTAAAATATTTTATTTATTACAAATATTAATATTTTTAAAAATTTGCTTATATTCATTAACTAAAAAAATAATTTTTTTAATTATAAAGATAATTTTATTACCATTTAAATACTCTATAATTACTTTCAATTACTTAATTTCTTATTTTCCATTATTAACCTAATTAGAATTATTTCCTTTTATCTTACTTAATTTCTTTACTTCATTATTAGCTTAATTATAATTAATTCCGTAATTAGTATAATAACTAAAATATTTTAATTATTATAAATATTGATATTTTGAAACATTTGCTTATATTCATTAACTAAAAAATGATTTAATATACTTTTGCAACACTACAATCTCTATACCAAGGAGAGATCCTTCCTGCAATAGTCTTCATTTGTTTCCCGAATTATTATAGGAGCATCCGTAGACAGAGAAGATGAAGATTGCTCTAAAGGTTAATCATCAAGTAAATCATGAATAAGGAATAAAAATTCTAAACATAGTTACGTTTCCATTGTATATGATTTTTTTTATTATAAGGCACTTTTATTACAATTTAAATAATCTTTATTAAATATTTTATATAGTATTAATTATCATTATAATGATTATTTTGAAAATATTTTATTTAGTGCAAATATTAATATTTTGAAAATTTTGTTTATATTCATTAACTAAAAAAATGTTTTTTTTAATTATAAAGATAATTTTCTTACCATTTAAGTACTCTATAATTACTTTCAATACTTAATTTTTTATTTTTGATTATTAACTTAATTAGTATTATTTCCTTATATTACTTAATTCCTTAATTTCATTATTAGCTTAATTATAATTAATTATCTAATTCCTTAATTAGTATAATAATTAAAATATTTTAATTATTGCAAATATTGATACTCTAAAAGATTTGCTTATATTCATTAACTAAAAAAATAATTTAATATACGTTTGCAACACTGCAATCTGTATACTATGGAGAGATCCTTCCCGCAATAGTCTTCATTTGTTTTCCCGAATTACATGAGCGTTCGTAGATGGAGAAGATGAAGATTGCTCTAAACACATACAAATATTAGATAAAGTCATGAGTCAAATAACAATTATTCACAAATACTATAGAAATTATTTTTGAGGGATTTTAGAAAGATGGTGCACATAAACACTTACAAAAATGATTACTTTTGGTGAAAAAGTATTTTGGTAAACATGAATACTAAACACTTACGAAAATGATTACTTTTGGGAAAAAGTATTTTGGTGATCATGAATACTTACCCTAAAAATCAAAATTCACTGCGCACACTTGAAACACTCATAGTTGATAATCCTTGTTTTCTAGATATATGTTATGGAAAGGAGTGCATAATGATTACTAATGAAGAGGATATAATGGGATTAGGATGAAATTAGGGGAAGACATGTGTAGTATTGTAAGATATATATTTATTTATATAATAGCTATTTTCATATGAACGTATGTAACTGCCAATTTCATAATTACATATAGGTATAATAGGATAATACTATATTTATATATATACATATATATATCGTACATCATATGAACGTAGTTATTAAGATAGGATTTAGGAATAATATATATAATTAATATTAATAATATGTATAATTACTATCATATGTACGTAATTAATATTAATAATATGTATAATTACTATCATATGTACGTAGTTAATATTAATAATATGTATAATTACTATCATATGTACGTAGTTATTAAGATAGGATTTAGGAATAATATATATAATTAATATTAATAATATATATATAATTACTATCATATGTACGTAGTTATTAAGATAGGATTTAGGAATAATATATATAATTAATATTAATAATATATATAATTACTAAAATACCCCTATAATTGAGCGGGAAAATTTGGGAGGAGGATATTGTTTTTATATATAGTATAGATATAGATTGCTAAGATAGACTTATATATTTAACATCTTTGATTTTTTTTTATCTCTAATAATCAAATTTAATTGCCAAGTAGCTTGTAGCTCAATGAGATTATATTGTAATATAGTCAGTAATACTAAAAAAAAACACTATAACTGATTTTTAATCAAAACACATGTTTATCAACATAAAATAAAGAAATAGTTATGATTGTTAAAAATTACTAAATTAATTAGTTTTACATAATAACTAGTATTTCCGCCCGTGCGTTGCACGGAATGAATTTGCTATAATATGTTTAGAATATTTCGATCGATATACAATTATGTAAATTATAATATCGAATATTATATAGTGCAATAGAAGAATTGGGTTTGATCGATTATGTTTTCTGATGTTATCATTGTTTGAATTTGAGCAAATAATTACCTAATTAATAGCCAATGTGTATATATATGCATCCGGTGCTGAAACTTTAGACATTTTATATATCAATGTTTATGATTTGTATTAATTGGGCTGATTATCCCGTTGTCCAGCAACTCAGTTATAGAAATTATTTATACGGATGATATATTTTCTATGTTAATATATAGCAATTTAGTCATCTTTGTATAAAAAGAAAACATAATAGTATATCAATGTAACTATTTTGAATTACATATTATTGAAAACCTTTTTGTAGATGACATTGATAGTATATTATATATTGTTATTGTAAATTTTTATACTTATTTTAATTTACATCACTAATGAAGTAAATTATCTAGAATTACAACTTTTTAGTGCTTTATTTTAGAATTACTAGAGTAAAATATCCAGAACCTTAGTACTTCATGAATTATAAGATATTTCAAAAGCAGGCATGTATAGATTAACTCTGTTTTTTTTTTAAGTGTATAGATTAACCTTATTTCATGAATGTTTGATTTGTGGAGTAAAATATCCAAAACCTTATTATTTTTATATTACCATAATTTATTTTTACCAGTTGTTAATAAATTATATGTCATCAACAAATTAATGGACGCACTAAATTTCAAATTGAAAATATATTTAAACATTAAAATTATTACTTCGTGTATTTTAAACCAAATAAATAAAAAAGAAAATAAACATAAAATTTTAAACTCCGATTGTATTTGAGCTAAAAATTTTATGCATACTAACCCCAAAAATATTATGCAATTGAAAAAATATCAATTAGAAAATGAATTTCAACATAATATATAGAAAGAAATATAACTTTAACAAATTATTATGATTGAAAAAGGTGTAGGAAAAAAAAAAGATAAATGCAAAATGAGAAAATATTGTATGAGTACAAAAAAAAAAAAAAAAAAAAAAAAAAAAAAAAAAAAAAAAAANAAAAAAAAAAAAAAAAAAAAAAAAAAAACGCACAACATACAAGCTTTTGGTAAAAAGACTTGTTGAAAAATCAATATTTACCTACAAATGAAAATATATAGAGTTTTCCTCTTATCCACAAAAAAATAATAATAAAATGTTAGAGTATTTCAAAATTTGCAATAATTACCAAATTACTATTCTAAATGACATCATACCAAAAATTATTAAATAAAAAATGGAGGAGATAATATTGAAAAAAATCAGTGAACTATTTAGGTTATATGCATAGTAATAGTAATAGTAGTGATGATGATGATGTAGCCCTTAGACTACATTTGTTCCAAAAACATATGTTATAAACAATCCTTTTGAATATATATATATATATATATATATATATATATATATATATATATATAAAAGGTTATATCAAACAATTGAGTTTAGTACTTCGTGAAATATCAATATTGGACAAATTGTCACATTATTTACCTGTACTTGGTGATTAGTTCACCAACCTAAGCAAGGTAATAATTCATAAGAAAAATATGGAAATTCAAATTAATTTTTCACAAACTTTCTTAAGAATAACACAATTCACGTATCCTATGCACGACCCTTCAAATTCCTTTCTTGTTTGATCGACATCCTCAGGAAGAAGAATATGTTCAAAATCATAGGCATAATCGATCTGAACATTTATGCATTCTTGAACTTTTTGTTCGAAATAATCATCAACAGGTGGAGGGGGAGGTGAAGGTGGAGGGGTATTATTGCATGAAGACACTAATAAAGGTAAAACAATGGTTAAGACAAACATCATGATAATGTACTTAGAACTCATAATTATTTATTATTACTCTTATCCCTCTCTATTCTTTAATTTCAATTTTAATGTGATTTGTGACACATATATATATATATATATATATATATATATATATATATATATATATATATGTATGTATGTATATAACTTTTTTATGCATAATATTAAGTACAAAAGCATTGTTATTATTACTACCTGTAAAATATCATTAGTTTATCAATTTGTTTAGAAACTGAATGTGATTTAATTATTAGTCATAAATTTAAGTTAATGACATTAGAGTAAATACATCTAATATTTCTACAATAAAAAGTCATATTCAATGAATATTTTTAATACACCATGTTTATTTTATATATATATATTGTTGGTTTTATGACTTTTGAGTAGTCAACGACATGCCAACATTAATGAATAATAAGTATATGAGAAAAATATAGAGAAAATATAAAAAGAGAATTTAGAGAGAAAAAATATTTTGTATTACTGATAATTGTATTGCTTGTGAATGAATATTTTTATTCCCTCCATAATATGCCAATTATCAATGTCACCCCTAAATTATTAGTGGTGTAAATGTTGTCCGTCAATTTTCAAAACGGTATGTATAGTGCCCTCCCGTAGTGTAAATATTGCCCATCTTTTTTTTCAAAAAGGCCCATGTTGTGAGGGGCAATATATGTACCGTTTTGAAAATTGAGTAGTAACATTTACACCACTAATAATTCAGAGATGACATTGATAATAACCCTTCGTAGCGCTCCATGTGTCCAGATGTAGTTGCACCTAACGTTATAACTAGGTGCACCTAATGTTATAACTAGATGCACCTAGGTGCATCCAGGTGCATGAATGTTAACAAGGTAAATTATTTGCATTTCTAAGTGAAAATAGGTGCACAAGTGCAAGTAAAATGTATTACAGGTGCAAGTAAATTGTACACTGAGGATCAATACTAAGTGCACCTGTAACACCCCAATTTTCACATCTTGGATTTATTACAAAATCCTTAAAATATAATACATTGCGGAAGCGTCTAACCAGCAGAAAACTGGGTGTTACCGCCACGCTTAGGTATCTTTCCTATACCCAAACGCTAATGCTAAACTTACAACCTCAAATAACCATATCAATATCCAGATATGTACATATGGAAATAATCCCTCAGGGTGTCTATTCTAGGATAGAGTAGTCTTCCACCTCGACTTCCATCCTATTCAGAGCTCATCGGGCCACAGAGGCCCACGCTAGACTGCATCTAATAAAGTACACAATGAAGTGTAGTTAGCGCGACGGCTAAGTAAGGATATCCATTATCACTCGAAAATAAACAAAGGTTTTCAAAATAATTATTCAACAAGAACAAGGTAAGATAACATTACCCAACAATCGCAATCAACCTGCAAACATTTTTAACAACAAGTAATTTCACTTCATTTCAGTAAATCGAGCAAATAACTCAGTCATTAATTCACCCGATGGTTAGCTCTCACACATCACCCATGGTACACAATTCTCGCCTTACTCATAAGTGAGGTACGAAACACATCCACTATTAGATATCGGTGGGGTACACAACACATCCACCTTCCAACTCTCACGTGGGGTACGAAACACATCCACGTTTAACTCACGGTGGGGTACGAAACACATCCACCTTTAATTCACGAGTGGGGTACGAAACACATCCACTATTAGATCTCGGTGGGGTACACAACACATCCATCTTTCCAACTCTCACGTGGGGTACGAAACACATCCACGTTTAACTCACGGTGGGGTACGAAACACATCCACCTTTAATTCACGAGTGGGGTACGAAACACATCCACTATTAGATCTCGGTGGGGTACACAACACATCCACCTTTCCAACTCTCACGTGGGGTACGAAACACATCCACGTTTAACTCCCGGTGGGGTACGAAACACATCCACCTTTAATTCACGAGTGGGGTACGAAACACATCCACTATTAGATCTCGGTGGGGTACACAACACATCCACCTTTCCAACTCTCACGTGGGTACGAAACACATCCACGTTTAACTCACGGTGGGGTACGAAACACATCCACCTTTAATTCACGAGTGGGGTACGAAACACATCCACCATTAATTCATCACACGACTCCATCACCAATAACTCACTCAGATATATTTTCCCAACCCGCATGCTTAGGTTAGTATTAGTCACGTCACAGAAAAACCAAGTATAGAGTCATAATAATTTTCAAAACATAATTATTTTCCATGTTAATATAATGCACAAAAATAATATTTGTCAAAATTGTTTCTAACCATTCTTTTTCAGAAAATTTCAGCTTGGCGCAGTCCGAAAGATTGAGCCGGTAAAAATAGTTCCCGAACTCTTTTTCACTTGAAATTTTTATGGTAGAACCCTAACTCATAGTACTTGATGTCCATAAAAAGTTTTGGTCATATAGGTCCACGAATTAACACAGAAAATTACCTTTTTGCCCCTGGTCCGAAATGTTCTTCTCACTGGACCAGTTTTGGAAAAAGGTGCGAAAATCATACTTATACTACTCCGATCATTATGAAATTTTATATGTAGGTTCTACACTTGTTGATCTTCATGTCTACAAAATTTGGAGTCAAAATGCCTTACCAATTTCTCCCAATAATTTTCGAAAGGTCACTGCTGGAAACTAGTTTGGTTTTTACTCAATAATTTCACAAGTATAAATTTCTATGGGCATAAATACAACCTATACATGCATAAAATAGCTATAACATGTATATTAGAATTTACCAAAAATCAAAGTAAGGATTTTTGAAGCCAATTTATAGATCTATGGCATAACACATAATTAGTGCGTAAAAATTCCTAATCATATAATTCCCTAGCAATTGTCTATATCCAAGTGATTGAGCCAACTTAAGGGATTCCTTACCTCAATAGAAGCTTTTAAACCAAAGTAGTTGCTAGCTCCTTTCTTGAATTCAAAGACCCTAAGAATATCACCATAATAACAATATTTTCATAAATCTTAAGTTCAAGCTTAAATCCTAGGAGGGATTGAACCGAACAAAACCGAAGTTCTTACCCATAGAAGAGCTCTTGGAGTTGAAAAATTGCCTAAGGCTTTCTTAGATCACCATGGAAGACTAAAATTATCTCTTCTTCCCTAAGTGTGTTACACGAAAATGAGAGAGAGATAGGAGAGAGATGAGTGTGATCTTGTTTGATATTGTTCTTGAAGACCAAGCAATCAAGTACAAAGCCTCCATACCTCATTAATATTACATTAAATGGCCAAATCATAGTCTAGGATTGGATTTGCCACATGTCATCACCCCATGGATCCCTTATGAAGATATTAATTTAATTGGCCAGTTTGTGCTTAAATCAGATGAATGTTCGGAGGACTATAACTTAATTCGGGAAAATTCTAATACCAAAATTATCGTAAAAATATTCCCGTCACAAATCACCAATTTTGGGAATTTTCCGGTAATCCGCCAAATTTAGGTTCAGAGTCCGTAACAATTTATCCCTTACAGTCCAATTAGAATTTCTCTTGAGCTAATCAAAAATTCAGGCTTAATCGTATGATACTTAATAATCCCAATTCTAGAAAAGTTCGAATTGAATCTACGTCCTTAAAATTTTCTCGGTTCGTGACCGGTACGTAGTTCGCAGCTTATCGATAACTAATCCTTAAAAAAAATTATTTCGAGCACCGAATCGTCTTCTCTTAAATGTCATAGCTTAAAAAAATTATATCGCTATTCTCGAATTTTAACTATGCCGTAAAAACCGAGGGGTTACAGTCTTCCCCCCTTAAAATAGTTTCGTCCCCGAAACTTCCTTCTCGTTTTCCATGGATTCAAAGTAGATCATCACTTAATTCTTATCTCCAAGATTATCACTTAGGCTCTACTACTTTCTTATTTCCAACATCTCATATCTTAAGCTTCCCTAGATTCGAATAGCTTCTGACCTCACTTTGTAGCACATAAATTTCCACATAATAAATTTCAATCCCTTAACACGGCATTTTTTTTTTTTTTTAATCTCAACAACATAACTCACCCTTAATCCATTGGAAGTATACCTTGAGGAAATTATACACATTCGAATATGTATAAAAATGCATACCAAAAGTATCTATAAAATTTCCAGGAGATAAGGTCATTGCCTATTTCATAATCCAAATTCGTTCAACAACTATTTCCTCAGGATTCACCATATACAACCTTTATATCCATTTCCATATAACAATTACCTCAACACATATCATGACAATATCCTTACCTTAACTTTTCCATATAACAATTCCCTCAATATTTACCATAATATCATTACTGCTCAAAATTCCTTTAAACCAAAACTTATTCACCAATAGAGATATTTCCAACTCTCAAAATAAATACCCAAGGAATGACTCCAATATCTCAAAATTATTATGCAATAAATAATTTCAATATCTCAAGACATCCAAAGGATAATTCCATTATCTCAAAATAAACATCCAAAAGATAATCCCATTACCTCATCCAAAAGATAATCTCAATCTCTCAAAATAACTACCAAATAAAGGGTACCCAACTCTCACAATAACCACCAAAGATAATTCTTCAAATAATTGATTAAACTTTTCATACATCCAAAAATAGGTATTATATAAAATATCAAGGATCCAAATGGAAGGTTTCAACTTCTAAACCAATACCGAACCAACCGGACGAATCCACGAACCGGTGGCCAAAACCAAATCAAAATCAAATCCAAACCAACCGGACGATTCCATGAACCGGTGGTCAAAACCAAATAGAGAGATCTCAATTCTCATCATTATAATCATAATCATAATAATAATAGTCATAAAAGATAGTTCGAAACCTCCAAATAATTACCACTCTTCGGGACAAAATATACAAATAACCCTATCTTTCAAAATATCATGTCTTACATCTATAACCCAAAATTACTTATCCAATGTCATATCTGATGTCCATAACTTTCATATTCATAACATCCACATACCAATATTTTCCTTTTCACAATCCATATACCAATAATCTCCTCACCAAGTCTCTTCAACATCATAATTTCATTACTTACCATAATCGCTATACATCTAATAATTTCACTAACAATCACTAGAGCAACCAATATGTATTCTCATCAAATAATTTCATAAGACGTGTACTCACATTTTCCAAAAATCCTTTAGCCTAAAGACAAAGGGGTGTATATCCCAAAATTAGCATAAGCAAGTAAGTTCCATTTCACTCCGTAAAATACGGGCTTGGGTTTTATGGTTTTCAACAATCATATTCTTTCCAAAATCATATATATATATATATATATATATCATTTGTCTCATAATCTTCATAAAACATTTTCCCAAAATATATGTGGAGATATCATTTCCAAAATAACATATTTGTCAAGGAGGATTTAAATACCAAGTGGAGAAACTCTCTCCATAATCACCAATAGGCATCATAAGCCAGATCAAAATCAAATTGGGGGACTCAATCCGCACCAATACTCAAATTTCATACTTCATAAACCAAATCGTGAGATTTCCGGCTCACACCGGCTGCAAGTATTCTTACCCTCCAAGACTAAATATGTACGTATAATTTTCAAAATATATCATTTCCTCATGATAAATATTTTCTCAAACATATTTTTCTCCACAATAATTCATTCCATAAGAATATATCATTCTTAGTACATATATGTACATAATACAAAAATTCCAAGCCAAGCATTTACTCAACACACGGGTTTGACCCGAAAAAAAAAAATTTGATATCTTATCATATCATAGTCAATATATATATATATGGGGTAAATAATAATTTTAATGAACATGAAATCTTACTCGCAACAGGGTGTCCCAAATTCTATCATCGATAACAATGATCTCAAATCCTAAGCTTATCACAAAGGTGTCACATCTTATAAAGATTTCACAGCCTAGGCTCCAACCTAACCTTCAAAGATTCGAACCGCCTTAATACGAACTTATAACAGAGCGTACTAAGCTCTGTTTCCAAGAACTTATAACCTTAAGCTCCGATAGATTCCACTTTGTAACAGAGCTTCACCAATTCTATTATTGATAACAAGGATCTCAAATCCTAAGCTCTGAACTACACTATGTAACAGGGCTTACCAACCTCTATTGCCCATGGCGAAGATCTCACAACCTAAAGCTCTGATCTATCTCCAAGATCTTATAACCTTAGGCTTTTGATTTTCACTTAGTAACAGAGCGTATCAAGCTCTACTGTCCAAAACAAGGATTTCATATCCTAGGCTCTGATACCAATTTTGTAACACCCCAATTTTCACATCTTGGATTTATTACAAAATCCTTAAAATATAATACATTGCGGAAGCGTCTAACCAGCAGAAAACTGGGTGTTACCGCCACGCTTAGGTATCTTTCCTATACCCAAACGCTAAGGCTAAACTTACAACCTCAAATAACCATATCAATATCCAGATATGTACATATGGAAATAATCCCTCAGGGTGTCTATTCTAGGATAGAGTAGTCTTCCACCTCGACTTCCATCCTATTCAGAGCTCATCGGGCCACAGAGGCCCACGCTAGACTGCATCTAATAAAGTACACAATGAAGTGTAGTTAGCGCGAAGGCTAAGTAAGGATATCCATTATCACTCGAAAATAAACAAAGGTTTTCAAAATAATTATTCAACAAGAACAATGTAAGATAACATTACCCAACAATCGCAATCAACCTGCAAACATTTTTAACAACAAGTAATTTCACTTCATTTCAGTAAATCGAGCAAATAACTCAGTCATTAATTCACCCGATGGTTAGCTCTCACACATCACCCATGGTACCCAATTCTCGCCTTACTCATAAGTGGGGTACGAAACACATCCACTATTAGATCTCGGTGGGGTACACAACACATCCACCTTCCAACTCTCACGTGGGGTACAAAACACATCCACGTTTAACTCACGGTGGGGTACGAAACACATCCACCTTTAATTCACGAGTGGGGTACGAAACACATCCACTATTAGATCTCGGTGGGGTACACAACACATCCACCTTTCCAACTCTCACGTGGGGTACGAAACACATCCACCTTTAATTTGGAGTCAAAATGCCTTACCAATTTTTCCCAATAATTTTCGAAAGTCACTGCTGGAAACTAGTTTGGTTTTTACTCAATAATTTCACAAGTATAAATTTATATGGGCATGAATACAACCTATACATGCATAAAATAGCTATAACATGTATATTAGAATTTACCAAAAATCAAAGTAAGGATTTTTGAAGCCAATTTATAGATCCATAACATAACACATAATCATCACGTAAAAATTCCTAACCGTATAATTTCCTAGCAATTGTTTATATTCAAGTGATTGAGCCAACTTAAGGGATTCCTTAACTCAATAGAAGCTTTTAAACCAAAGTAGTTGCTAGCTCCTTTCTTGAATTCAAAGACCTTAAGAATATTATCACAATAACAATATTTTCATGCACTAAACATCAACACATGAATTCTAGAGATGATTTAATCCAACAAGGTTCAAGATCTTACCTACACTTGTACACTTGGGTTGGAAAAGCTTGGGAGCTCTTAGATCACAAAGGAGGACTAAATCTATTTTTTTTCTTCTTCCTAAGGGTGTAGCCGAAATGAGAGAGGGAGAGAGATGATCTTGGTGTGATTTTGTTCTTGATCTACAAGTAACAAGTGCAACCTCATTAATGCTTCATTAATTGCCTAATCTAGGCTTAGATTCACTTGCCACATGTCAACACCCCATGGAGTCCTTACAAGATCTCAAATCTAATTTGCCAGTTTATGCTTAAATCAGATGAATGTTCGGAGGATTATAACTTAATTCGGGAAAATTCTAATACCAAAATTATCGTAAAGATATTCTCGTCGCAAATCACCAATTTTGGGAATTTTCCGGTAATCCGCCAAATTTAGGTTCAGAGTCCGTAACAATTTATCCCTTACAGTCCAAATAGAATTTCTCTTGAGCTAATCAAAAATTCAGGCTTAATCGTATGATACTTAATAATCCCAATTCTAGAAAAATTCGAATTGAATCTACGTCCTTAAAATTTTCTCGGTTCGTAACCGATACGTAGTTCGTAGCTTATCGATAATTAATCCTTAAGAGAAAAAGTTATTTCAAGCTCCGAATGATTTTCTCTTAAATGTCATAGCTTAAAAAAATTATATCGCTATTCTCGAATTTTAACTATGCCGTAAAAACCGAGGGGTTACAGCACCTAATGTTTAACTAGGTGCATCTAATGTTATAATTAGGTGCACCTACGTTGCACCAATGTGCATGAATGTTAACAAGGTAAATTACTTGTACTTGTAAGTGAAAATAGGTGCACAAGTGCAAGTAAAAT
Organism: Ipomoea triloba; assembly: GCF_003576645.1. NCBI lineage: Eukaryota > Viridiplantae > Streptophyta > Magnoliopsida > Solanales > Convolvulaceae > Ipomoea > Ipomoea triloba. The sequence goes on from NC_044916.1 coordinate 5,793,107, forward strand.
GTATTACAAGTGCAAGTAAATTGTGTACAAAGCATCAATACTAAGTGCACCTAATGTTATAACTTGGTGCATCTAGGTTGCACCCAGGTGCATGAATGTTATTAAGGATTGCACTTGTAAGTTAAAATAGGTGCGAAAATAGGTGCACTTGTAAGTGAAACTATGTGTACTTATAACAAAATTACTTGCACCAAAGTTCAAGTTGTTTACGAAAATGCCACCGTGTCGTTTTCTTAAAATTACATCTGATTCGTTGATCTAGATACGTAGACGGCTGCAAAGTGTTCTCATTTCCTTCCTAGGCGACCGTCCGCACCTGAGCGCGCCTATATATATATATATATATATATATATATATATATATATATATATATATATATATATATATATATATATATATATGGGCGCGCTCTAATGAGAACGGGTGCCCAGGAGAGAAATAAGAACGATCCACAGTCGTCTACATGTCCAGATCAACAAATTAGATGTAATTTTAAAAATACGACACGGTGGCATTTTCGTAAATATCTCGAACTTTGGTGTAAGTAAATGTGTTATAAGTGCAAGTAGTTGGTGCACATTTGCAAGTAAAAATTGCAAGTAAAATCACTTACAAGAGCACCTATTTTCACTTACAAGTGCAAGTAATTTACCTTGTTAACATTCGTGCACCTATGTGCAACTCATTATACCATTAGGTGCAACTAGTTAAACATTACGTGCACTTAGTATTGATGCTCAATGTACATTTTTACTTGCACATGTAATACATTTTACATGCACTTATGCACATATTTTCACGTACAAATGCAAGTAATTTACCTTGTTATCATTCATGCACCTAAGTTAACCTAGTTATAACCTTAGGTGCAACTACATCTAGACACGTGGCGCGCTGCGATTGGTTCTCAGTTCTCTCCTGGGCGGTGCGTTCTCATTTGAACGCAGTCCTATATATATATATATATATATATATATATATATATATATATATATATATATATATATATATATATATATTGTTGGTTTAATGGCTTTTGAGTAGTTAACGACTGATTGCAGCATATTATCATAACAAACAAATACCCGGAGTATTCCGGGGTTATCGATCCACATGGAAGAGGGGCGCATCGAACACTAGTTACTAATATATTCATGTGAAGCTAATCCTAATGAAAATGGTGTTTGAACGGTTGCAAATATAGTAATAAAATAAATAATAAATAAAGAAAGCTAGTCGATGAAAACAAAAAGAGAGAGAGATGGGATAATTTCCGAGTTTATGTGTTTAGTTTTCATCTAATGAATTATGAGTTCAATATATCCTGTTTAGCAGAAAGACGGATATTCCTTGCTCATTATCAGACAATCACTTATTCACAAACTTCGTCTGGGGCTAATAGTTTTCATTTCCCATCTCATGGAAAACCTTTTTCGCTCCGCTTAGCCTTATCCCCCTCTAGGGGTATTTTAGTGATAGGTTATATAGGAACTGGACGATCCTATTTGGTCAAATACCTAGCGACAAACTCCTATGTTCCTTTCATTACGGTATTTCTTAACAAGTTACTGGATAAGAAGCCTAAATTTATTGCTGATATCGATATTGATGATAGTGACAATATTGATGCTAGTGACGATATCGATATTGATGATTGTGACGATATCGATCGTGACCTTGATACGGAGCTGGAACTTTAGCCAAACTAAGGTGAAATATCATATTTGGCTAAGACAAGTGTTTAAGATGCACTTAAAGAGGGGAATTACTCCCATAATTCCTACAAGACAAGGGATAGAACAAGCATCATAAACAACTACACTAAACACTCTTTCCCAAGAGGTGCAAGTAAGATGCAATTGTGGGTGTCCTAGTTCATATCCTAACTCCCATCAAGATACAAAGTAAGCAAATGAAGCAAGCAATTGGATCCTTAATCACAAGCATCAACAACATTAAACACAATTGCATAACAAGTTATAAACCCAAATGTAGATATAACATAGGAATATAAAGAACAATGCAAAGGATTCATAACACCTTTCACCCAAAAATCCCAAAGATACTTTAGCCAATCATGGCTAGGATAGAAATTTAAAGCTCAAATGTTAAAGAGTTTACAAAGATTAAGAAAGTAAAGGAAAGGAAAAGAAATTCTCCCAAATATAGCTTTCCAAGCTTTCCTTCTTCCTCCCTAAGCCTTCATATCTCCTTGAGATGACTATCTTCTTCTCCAAGAATGGTGGATCCCTCCTTCACTCCATGGAAGAGACAACACCTTGCTCTCACTCCTATTTGCCTCCTAAAAACGCAGCTTAGGTCTAGGGTTCTTGGAAAATGAGCTTTATATAGTGGGAGCAAAAATAGGGGCAAAATAGGCAATTCCGCGCAGCAGAGTTCTGGACTATCACAGGATTCTCGACGCGTCGAGAATGGAGCCTTCGAATAATTCCGAAAATTCCTACGGCATGGACTCGACGCGTCGAGCCTTTGTCTTGGCTTAAGTCCTCAAGCTTTCAAGTATTTTGTCGCGACAGGCGAGATTCCGGACGCGTCCAGCTCTAAAATCAGCATTCTTCAGTCGTTTTGACTCCAATCATGCCTTCAATCGTCCCTTTGCTTTGCGTTTGATCTAAAATGGCTTCAAAATACTAACAAACGCCTTAAAAGCACCAAAATCAAGAATAAACCGTGTCTACACTAGAAAGCAAGGAAACATGAATTGGAGGCGACAATTTAATACATTTAAGCTCCAAAGATGATCTAAAACACTTAGAAAAATATGCACAAATGAGGTCATATCAACGACTCGCCAAAATTACTGTTAAAATAATGAGTATATGAGAAAAATATAGAGAGAATTTAGAGAGAATAAATACTTTGTATTACTGAGAATTGCTTGTGAATGGTAAATATTTCCTTCCCTTCCCATGTATTGGTGGTTTATTTATACATATTTTGCACCTAAAGTTCTATAAGGAATAAGAATCTTAGAGTGTCTCATATTGGGAGTCCTTGTCATATTAAGAGTGATTAGCTTAATATAAAATAGGTCTAATCTTTGATACATTAAGAATAATAAGTGAAAATTGGTTTTAGTAGTGGTGATTGAAAAATAAGAGTATCGTCCTCATGGAATGGCTTAAAGGGAATTTAAGTAATGATGGGTTAAGCATAGGTTCATATAGTGTTTGAAAGCTAAGTTAATGATATTTGAGAATTACATGTTCAAATAATTAGTAATGAGAGCAAGTAAGTGAGTTAAAAGACAATAGAGAAAGGAGAGTTTTGAACCAAACATCCATGCATAGAGTCTCTTGTTTATCTAAAGTTTAAGTTATGTAAGTCTAGATGCTCAACTTGAGAAAATGGTATAAGTTTCAATGAGACTCCCGTGATCAATTGGACTATCAACTGATCCTAAGTCCCATTCTCATGACAACTTGGTAAGATGTGGCAATTCAACAAAAACTTTTAATTTGTGTGCGTATTTCCTTCAAACTCCCTTTCTTTCAAAGGTGAGTAAGGAATATGAGAGGTATGGCTATGGTGTAGCCCTATTCTCATAGGTGAAACACCAATTCCAAGTATCTCTTGCATAATTTGGTCATAACTATGAAGAGTCAATTCTATTTCACCCAATTCATAACCAAGTTCAACATGAAGACAATACAAAACCTAACAGATCCAACATAGTACTAAACTTAAGATGTGTCAATTTGACACTTAATTAATGTGCATTAGCTTAAGGTGCGTCAGTTTGACCCTTAAGGTGAATCAGTTTGACACTTAAGTGTGTCAGTTCTACACTTAAGGTGTGTCATTTTGACACTTAAGATCTGTCAGTTTGACACTTAAATGCGCCAATTTGACACTTAATATATTAAAGTGCATTTGTTTGACACTGTGCATAAGCTTTAGACTTAAGTTGCATTAATTTGACACTTAAGGTGCGTCAGTTTGATACTTAAGGTGCGTCAGTTTGATACTTAAGGTGTGTCAGTTTGAAACTTAAGGTTCATAAGTTTGAACCTTAAGGTGCATTAATTTGATAATGGTGGGAGGAGATCATTCGCATTAAGTCGTCAGAAAGCATTTTTTTTCGTTCATTCTAACCATTGATCTAAATTAGATCAACGGCTCGAATCTCACCGCATTTTTTACGTGAGAGCTCCATATCACTTGAACCATATATATATATATATATATATATATATATATATATATATATATATAAATTTTGGTTCAAATGCGGCCGTGCTCTCCCGTGTGGTCGTGCGATCACACACCACTCAATGTTACGAAATACACCACTCAATGTTAAGAAACACACCACAATGTTAAGAAACACACCACAGTGCATATTTGTGTGGTGTGTTTCTTAACATTGAGTGGTGTATTTCGTAACATTGAGTGGTGTGAGATCGCACGACCACACGGGAGAGCACGGCCGCATTTGAACCAAAATTTATATATATATATATATATATATATATATATATATATATATATATAT
>NC_044916.1:5798539-5831635 GCF_003576645.1 Ipomoea triloba
ATATATATATATATATATATATATATATATATATATATATATATATAAATTTTGGTTCAAATGCGGCCGTGCTCTCCCGTGTGGTCGTGCGATCACACACCACTCAATGTTACGAAATACACCACTCAATGTTAAGAAACACACCACAATGTTAAGAAACACACCACAGTGCATATTTGTGTGGTGTGTTTCTTAACATTGAGTGGTGTATTTCGTAACATTGAGTGGTGTGAGCCGCACGGGAGAGCACGGCCACACCTGAACATGACCCTATATATATATATATATATATATATATATACTTCAGCTAAAATGCGGTCGCCCATTAACGTGTGGTCGGTGAGAACGCTTAATAAAAGGCATCAATAGTGTTTGGAAAATTTACAAATACACCAAAAAAATACACAATACCTCGTCACACCTAATTGTCTATTTACGAACATTGTGTGGTGCGTTTATTCGTACCTTATGCATTTTTTGTGATGCGTACGTAATGGTGCATTTTTTGTGTAATGGTGCATTTTTTGTTTAGCATTTCAATAAGTCTTCCATAATCTGGCTTAGGTTCAAACACGAGACGTGATACTTAACATTGCACTATTCTTCTCCAATGCTCCATTAAAACCTTTGATTAGTAAAATTGCAAATATTATATAATAAGTATAGGGTTCTAATTTCCTTGTGATTAGTAAGATTTTTGGCTTAGGTTCCCTTTAGGAGATCATCCACTACACTCAAAAATAAAATATGGAAATTTCTAAAATTACAATTTAGCTCATCAAAACTATTATACAATTGTTCCTAACATAAATAACTTTAGTCAAGTCTCACTAATCGAAGTCATCAACACCTAAAACAGAACGAAGAGAATAGTTTTTTGAGTGTTGGAGAGAAATACATAGTAAATACTCGAGAGTGTATACTGTCAATACTGGATAAATTTAAAATTAGAAATGTAGTGCGTGATTAATCTGTCTCTTATTACATTTTCTTTAATTGTTTCTATTTATTTTTGTAATTATACTAATAAATTTATAACTCAATAATAATTGAAACATATTAATATAGATATTTTTAATGTTAGTAATTTCTCAGAATTAAAATCTAAAAAGATTAATTTAAATAAGGATTAAAACAAACGAATAATATAACATTAAAAATTAATATTAAATTATAAAACTATGTAATATACATAAAATATAAATTTAAACACATAAACGGCCATACCAAACAATTGACTTTATTACTTTATCGAATATCAATTTGGGCAAATGGCTCATTATTATTTTTTTGAGTACTAGATAAAGATGGAAGTTCTTTTTTTTCTTTTTTTCTTTTTTTTTTGAAAACATAAAGATAGAAGTTCTAACTAATACAAAATCACATTTTACGTCGACGGAATTGAATACGACGAAGAGTATTAATTATAAAATTCATAGTTAAAATGTACATCATAAGAAACACATTTTCAAAAGTTAATGACATTGCAGCAGCGTTTCTAATATATCTTTAATAAAAAAGTTATATTCCGTGAATATTTTTAATAGACTATATTTATTTATGATATGATATATATTTATTTATTCATTGTTCAATTTCAAAATCTTCAATAATTAAACTAACTAAATAAAATTCATATAGAAGGTACGCAACTGATACACACAATTTTTAAAGTATTTAAAACATTGCATACTGTCTCCAACCATTAAGGCAGTAGACACTCCCCAGTAGACAACCAGGGGAGTGGCAACTACAACATTACATGCTAAAATGATGAAAAAATATAAAACTCAAATCCAACATAGTTAAATTACTTCCAATTCAAGAACCTTGCTGAGAATCTGAAAATGATGAAAAACATAAAACTCAAATTAAATTGTTCAATCATAGATAAAATCAAATCACTAATTACATCAAACTTCTTCATGTATCAATTCAAATATCATAATCAAGTTTAACCAACTAGCTCACAAATTTTCAACAAATATACATTTTCAACATCGATTTAACTTTATCACATTAAATCAAACTTACCATTTAGCTCACAGTTGTTTTGGACCTATGCCATATTTAGAGCAATTTTTTGGCTCTATTTTGGGATCAATTACTTGTAAGTAATTGAAATCAAAATACCAATCAATGAATACCTTCGCAAATGTCTGTAAATTAACAATAAACTTTTGTAAAAAAAAACATGTATATATATANTTACCTTGTTCCCTATGATTTTCATTCCAGAATAGTAAGGCATCTCATGCGCAATGCAACTCGTCATCCATATCCCCCTGGACAATGGAAGAGCTTTGGGGAGTGCAGCTAATACATCAGATCTCAATTCTGAAATTAAGATTAATAAATAAAGAATCAAATTAAATATATAATTAATTACTTGCTTAGAAACTAGATAATAATCAAATAATTTATATAAAAAAAAATGAAACTTCTAGCACAGACCTTGAATTGCCTGTTTCCGATCATCTGTGCAGTTTTGAGATACCAAACATACTTCATCCTCTTTGAACAAGTTCCATTTTATCTAAAGTAAAAAAATATTGAAAATAAAAATTATTATATTTTTAATTTGTTTCAAGTTTCAACATGAAGACGACAATATATATATTCAGGATGGAATAATAAATTTGCATGTGAAATCATCTAACTTAATATTAAAATAAAATGTTTTGGAACATTGAATTAGATCAAGAAAATTAAAAAATAAGTACAATTAACCTGAACTTGGTCACATGACGACATGGCTATGAAGACGGGTGTCATCACATACTGCAATAAATATTGGGGGAACAAACACTGTGGATTGAAAACAATTAGTAACAAAAATAATACAATATTTATTATAAAACAAACTCAAGATCATATTGGTTCTATTAACGTACAAGACTTGGCGTCATTATTGAAGTGCACTGTGGAGGCAGCATACCGGCTGATCCCTATGAAAAAAAAAAAAAAAAAAACTCACAAAATTTCATTAAAGTTTATATTTGAAAATTTGGTTTTAAAAAGCGTATAATGAAACATTTATAAACTAATGAAATAGAAATTACTATAAATGTAAATGAATCAGCGCATCAAATGCCAACTCAAATTGTTTGCTCCCCGGTAGATTTTCCCTAATAAAAGATTAGACATCTTATAATTACTTCATTCCAATTTTCATAATAATTTAATTTGTTGTAAATTAAGTTGAATATTTATAAAATTAAGCTTACGTACTCATGCACAAAATAGGCTGCAATTGGGAGGCATTTTACTCTGGCAAACCATGGGAGAAGTCCTCGAAATCTATCGCAATGGATCATTGCTGCCAATCCCCCAGCTGAAGAACCAATAAGAAGTGCCTACAAAAAATAATAATAATAATGTTGTATTTCAAAAAAAAAAAAAAAAACTTAGAATTGTCCCATGACATACATATTTTATTTAAAATAACAAATGCAATATAAATATCTTCATATATATATATATATATATAAAAGTAAAGTACCGTACATTTTGGGCACCATTCATGCCTCTAGATAAGAGATCATCCATGGTAGCTCTAAAAATTCGAGCACCTCTGTATGTGACATTAGTCACCTTAAAAAAAAATAGTAAAAATATTTAGTGGTATATTTTGAATGAAAAAATATTTTAAATTCAAATTTATAATACTTACACTATCAGGTGCTTCGACATCGCCGGTGAATGACGATCAGTCACAATACGGAACATAGACTCTGTTCCAATTGTAAAAATCTATATATATATATATATATACAACAAAATTTAGATTAAATAAGATTACTTATAAAAAATAATGAAATAAATAAATTTATTTGGTTTTAATTACCTGGATTATTTGTTGGATTATTGGAGAGAAAATCTCCAAATGTAAAAGTCAGACTTATATTCTTGGTTGAACCAGAACTTTTGCCATATTTAGCACGATTAAAGCAATCCGTTTGATTCACGCACCAACCTCCACCCTTCAAATCGCATGATTATGCATGAGAAAACAAAAAAAAACAAATAATAATAAAAAAAGAAGAAAGTATAGCAGAGCACATTTTAAATTTGTAGTTTGAATATCCAAAATATCAAACTTTAAATATATATTACAAATTTATTATTGTTATGATTAGAACACATTTTACATCTGAAAAAAAAAAAGATCAGAGCTTAAGTATGGTATAACAAGAAATGTGCACAGAGCTTACGTATAACATGCAAGAACCGAATTTAATGCCACCCAGAAATACGGTACATCAGATTTATAAGATTTGTAACAAAACAAACTCGATTAGTTTTAATTTATACTACATCAGATTAGTGAAAAAATAAAAAGAAAAAGAAAAAAATGTAATACTGTTTAAGATACAATGAATTTTGTTCATATATATAAAGATAAATTCATATGGACAGGCAATGAGAAGTGATCTAATAATCTCATAAAAAATTATAAATTGAGATTGTAACTTTTTGAGAAAATGAGTAGCATAAACACATATCATAAGCTTAGAACTAACGTAACATGAATAATTATGGGATTTATATTTTTTGCTTTCTGGAAATGAAATTAAAGAATGAGGTAAGGATTGGAAGGCATACCTGTAAGAAAACGAGCCAGTTATTAGCTCCATCCCCTTGGCCTTGTTCATAAAAATATGCAGACGGAGTCCCGTCTAAACAAACTGTATATAAAGAAACAAAACAATATTAGTTCACAAATGAATTAAAGAACCAATGACATTGGAACAAGCAAGTTAGTTGCTACCTGCCCCTTTGACGATGGCATTTTGCACCCATGAGATTGGAACAATATCCTCTGGAGTTTGAGCCTGAAGTGGAGTGGGTAGTAGAAAGGTTGATGAAGAAGCCATCAAATCTGTTGAGATGTAAGAAGTGTAAATGAGAAGTAGCTTACAGAATGCAGAACGAGTCGGTGTATATATAAGAGAAAGAAATAGAACCCAACAGATAAAAATGGAAGGAAATTGCAGACAATAACCCACCATTTTAATTTTTCCTATATTGCCCTTGCCCACATTAATTAATTTCACCTACCTAAGCTATCAATTAAGACTTGCATGTACATCATATATACTATATAAACTTCAAATAATTGATTAAATAGTTACCTTAAATATAGATTTATTTGTAATAGACAAAACAAAAAAATTAACCATAACCACAAAACTAAGTAATTAATTAAGACATTCTTCGATCAAGACTATCATAGATAATCTTTTTACTGTGATTTACATCTCTTATGTGTTTTGGAGACTCTTACATAACAACGAACTCTATCTAATGTACACTCTCAGATTATAATTGCGGTCTTCTTACTCATCCAATAAATAAATAACAACTCATTTGGTTGGTACGTGGTTGGTGAAAAAGAGTTGAATTTTAAAATGTTATAGAAAATAAATTATTTATTAGAATATTAATTTCATTGTTTGGTTGGTGAGAAATAAGTTCTTAGGAATAATAAGTATAAAGATTCAAATGCTCCTATGTAATAATGCAAAAAACTTGTGTAAGACCATCTCACGAATTTTTGTTTATGAGACGGGTCGGATCAATATGAAATACAATACTTATAATGGCAAATGTAATACCAAATTAGAATAAAATGTTTATTACTTATATGAAAAAATGTAATACTTTTAAACAAAAATATAATATTTTTTCATTTTGATGTAAAAGTATTACATTTTTCATCAAAAGTATTATAATTGCAACATTACTTACAAAGGAAAATATAATATTTCTGATGAAAAAAAGTAATACTTTTACATCAAAATATAAAAATATTATAAGGACGAGTACAACTTTAGGTTCAGTTTTTTATATTAGGATGTGTTTGGTTCATAGGTTTACACACTAAGAATGAAAATCAAAATCGTAGTTAGTGTTTGGTTGACAACTTTTTAAAACACAACTGTGGGATTTGATTATCTCTTCAATTAAAAATCACATTCCCCAATTAAAAAGTGTATCATTCCATCTCATTGGTCATTTAATTTTAAGTTTGGATTAGTACTTTTAGATTTTTGTTTTGATTTTTTTTGTTCATATTGATGCTTTGGATGCGCCATTATATTATGATCAATTGTCATGATTTTTTGTTTTTGTATTTTTAAAACATTTATTCTCATTATATAAATGGTCATACACAACTGAACATCAATATTGGTAATCATTCCAATTCCACCATACTATCAAATATGTAAAATACTTTCACTAAAACTCATTACCAATACAAATATTTGATTCCCATTTCAATTCCGGTTCTCATCTGCGAATCAAACAAACCCTTAACCTTAAATAGATAGGGAATGGAGACTTGTGAATTCAATAATTTTACTTATATAGCAACACATGCCACATGCTCTCTCTCCCTATAGTTACTCTCTCTTTATTAAATAGCACATACATATGTGTCTGCCCACAATTACTCTCCCTACAATTGCACCCCTACATCTCCCTACAATGGGTAAATTATTTTTTGTTAGTTCGTACATATTTTATTGAATTTGATGTGGTGTTACACTTATTTCTAATGAGAACATTTATTTTCAAAGAGTAAGTTAATGGAATATGAATAAATAATATTCTATACTTATAAAATATTAACTTTGATGATTAGTTAACTAGTTAAATATTAATTTAATACAATAGACAAAAAATTAAGTAATTAAGACATTATTTGATCGAGTTATTTATACAAGATTTTCATAATGTGATTTACATCTCGTTCAATTATTTAACTATAATCACAAATTTACTTGCACTTCAATGTTCAATTATTTATAAAAATGTCACCATATTTTTTTTTAAATCAATGTTTCTGATCTGTTAGATCTGGACACGTACGTGGACGGCTTTAAATGGTTCTTAGTTCTACACCACAGGTGTTAACAAAATATTATCACGGCAGGAAATCTCAATATTTGCATCCAATGAAAATTGGACGAAAAATGATATATTTTGGTCGGAAAAGAGGTTTCCAACGAACATACCGAGCAATGAATGATTTGGAAAATTGCTCGTCAAAAATTCCATCCAATTTTAATTTTTTGTCAAAAATTGCAACGAACCGATAAAAATGGATGGAAATTCCAGACAATAACCCACCATTCTTAAAAGATGGGAATTTTCGTCCAACTACATGCAGTGGTCAAAAATTTCGACCAACGTTCGACGGCAAACTCACAAATTATATTTTGTGATTTTCCTTACAACTGTTGGACGGAAATTCCGCTCAACAGTTGGACGGAAATATCGAGTACTGAATGTTGTGAGTTTCCTTCTAACGGTTAGTAGGAAAATTCTAAATTGTATGAAATGTTTTTATTATTTTTATATTACCATAATTTTATTTTTACCTGTTGTTAATAAATTATATGTCATCAACAAATTAATGGACGACGCACTAAATTTCAAATTGAAAATATATTTAAACATCAAAGTTATTTAAAACAAAAATTATGATCATGTCCATAGTACTTCCAACAAATATATTTAAACATCAAAGTTATTTAAAACAAAAACATTACATTTCAAAATATGAACTCGATCTATCTAATAATTGATTCATCAGTTAAATATCGATTCATTGTAATAAACAAAAATATTCATTTAAATTGGTTAGGATTTTGTAATAGACCACACAACAACGTAATTAATATTGAATATGGATTAAAAGCACTCCACATAAATTAAAAGAAAAAGAGAAATGGCTAAGATTGTCAAGTGCTAGCTACTAGACTATATATAACTAACTTTGAAACTGAGCACATGCTCATCAACGTAACATAAAATAAAGAAATAGCTATGATTGTTGAAAGCTACTAGCTAGAGTAAATTAACTTTACGCCATATGAGTTGCTTGGTTTATTTATTGCAAATTGGTTACATATGAGATGTTTTTTTTTTTTTCAAATTGAACTTTTGAATGTGACATAATGTGTACTAAAGTATCTCAAGTACTCTCTAGAGTAGGCCATCATTCATACTAGGAACGCAACCTCCTCTATGCATGTTTATCTACTACTAATCTATGATATAACTTTCACAAGATTATTGATTAATTAATTGGCACAATACGCATATTAATTAATTCATTGTTAGTTTGTATGTGTACCCATACAACCTTTAGTCCCATTAGAGTAATGATAGGACGAGAGAGCACATGGTATGTGTGTTTGAGTGTTCCTTACATTTAGAGTATGTTTTCAAGTGTAGATTTTTTTCATTCATAATCGATTAACCAGCTTTAAAGAAAATGAAAAATAATTAAATTGAAAAGTATGAATGGTCTTGCTCGTAAATATTCATTTGGTCAAAGTTAAAATTGATTTTGAATGTAGCTAAGGAAATCCCAGATAAAATATGGGTGAAATTTGAATCGTTAATCTAGATACAATATGCGGATATCATTCATCTTTGTTGAATTTTCATAGTTAGATATATAATTGGTTACTACTATATATGATATTTAAGTGTTTCCTTTCAGACTTCAGACACATTGCTTTGTCACACTTTTGCAGCGCATGCACAATTATTATTGTGTGGACCATACTATCAAATAATATATATTCAATACATAATAATGTACTTTTAGTATATTAAAAATGTGCATTGTATTGAGAGAAAATACATTATTTGAGTACTGAAATTACATTATTTTGTATAATGTACCAGTACATAAATAATGTACTTTTAATATAATAAAAATATATTTTTTGTTATGGTACACACAATAATTTGCCACGCAGGTTGTCTTTCTGTTTGCCCACATTAATCAAAATATTGGGATGTTAAACATTTTTCTAATGTTTCACGAAAAACACTAAATTTACAACAAAAAACTATTTTTCTTGGTATTATCTTTAAATACTCTTAAATTTGGCGGCCATTAGGTTAATTGGATGTCAGTATGTCACTGGCTGGGTTTTAGGCCTTGAAGACATAGGAGAATTTTCTTCGAAGTGCATTACCAATTTTAAGTTTTTTTTTTTTTTGATTTATTTTTCTTTTGTTATCTTTTCTATTTTGCATTATGTTTACCCTCGGTACCAATATAATATCTGTTATACGAACAAATAGTACAATATTCAAAATTCTAAGAATGCATACTGCATTAATAATATTAGTGCTTTTTCATATATATATATATATATATATATATATATATAGAGAGAGAGAGAGAGAGAGAGAGAGAGAGAGAGAGAGAGAGGGGTAGGGTTCCAGTGAGATCACTTGTTTAGGTAAGATCGTGAGATCAGATCTTGTCCATCCATGTAATATTTTTTAATGGTCTAGATTGATTGACACACACTCCATTCGCACACATTTAATCAATGTTCGCACACATTAACTTGGAATCTTAATCAATTTAGACCATTAAAATAATATGAGATCAAATCTTGTACATCACTCTAAAAAATTTAATGGTCTATAGATTGTTTGATATACCTACTTGGTTCGTACACATTTAATCACCGTTCGCAAACACTTAATCACCGTTCGCGTGGCCTATTCTACACCATCACGATTTCGTCGCAATTGCGATCACTACTCTTGTCGCGATCTTCTTGTCGGTGAGAATTGTCAAAAAAATAGAATTATATACATGCACGTAAGATTTAAAAAATATATATACATGCACGTAACACATAATTTATTAGAGTATAGAAAATATTATTAGTATATAGGAATTAGATAAATATGTAAACAATATTAGTCTTAGAATATTGTAGATTATTACCTTATTTTAGGCATATGACCGTTGCCCAATATTGTATATATATGAGCCTAAAGGCATATCAATGACACAGGGAAAAATCAATATTTCAAATCAATATTTCTTATATGGTATCAGAGTGTAACCCCTCGGTTTTTACGGCATAGTTAAAATTCGAGAATAGCGATATAATTTTTTTTAAGCTATGACATTTAAGAGAAAACCATTCGGAGCTTGAAATAACTTTTTCTCTTAAGGATTAATTATCGATAAGCTACGAACTACGTATCGGTTACGAACCGAGAAAATTTTAAGGACGTAGATTCAATTCGAATTTTTCTAGAATTGAGATTATTAAGTATCATACGATTAAGCCTGAATTTTTGATTAGNCACCGTGAGTTAAACGTGGATGTGTTTCGTACCCCACGTGAGAGTTGGAAAGGTGGATGTGTTGTGTACCCCACCGAGATCTAATAGTGGATGTGTTTCGTACCCCACTCGTGAATTAAAGGTGGATGTGTTTCGTACCCCACCGTGAGTTAAACGTGGATGTGTTTCGTACCCCACGTGAGAGTTGGAAAGGTGGATGTGTTGTGTACCCCACCGAGATCTAATAGTGGATGTGTTTCGTACCCCACTCGTGAATTAAAGGTGGATGTGTTTCGTACCCCACCGTGAGTTAAACGTGGATGTGTTTCGTACCCCACGTGAGAGTTGGAAAGGTGGATGTGTTGTGTACCCCACCGAGATCTAATAGTGGATGTGTTTCGTACCCCACTCGTGAATTAAAGGTGGATGTGTTTCGTACCCCACCGTGAGTTAAACGTGGATGTGTTTCGTACCCCACGTGAGAGTTGGAAAGGTGGATGTGTTGTGTACCCCACCGAGATCTAATAGTGGATGTGTTTCGTACCCCACTCGTGAATTAAAGGTGGATGTGTTTCGTACCCCACCGTGAGTTAAACGTGGATGTGTTTCGTACCCCACGTGAGAGTTGGAAAGGTGGATGTGTTGTGTACCCCACCGAGATCTAATAGTGGATGTGTTTCGTACCCCACTCGTGAATTAAAGGTGGATGTGTTTCGTACCCCACCGTGAGTTAAACGTGGATGTGTTTCGTACCCCACGTGAGAGTTGGAAAGGTGGATGTGTTGTGTACCCCACCGAGATCTAATAGTGGATGTGTTTCGTACCCCACTCGTGAATTAAAGGTGGATGTGTTTCGTACCCCACCGTGAGTTAAACGTGGATGTGTTTCGTACCCCACGTGAGAGTTGGAAAGGTGGATGTGTTGTGTACCCCACCGAGATCTAATAGTGGATGTGTTTCGTACCCCACTCGTGAATTAAAGGTGGATGTGTTTCGTACCCCACCGTGAGTTAAACGTGGATGTGTTTCGTACCCCACGTGAGAGTTGGAAAGGTGGATGTGTTGTGTACCCCACCGAGATCTAATAGTGGATGTGTTTCGTACCCCACTCGTGAATTAAAGGTGGATGTGTTTCGTACCCCACCGTGAGTTAAACGTGGATGTGTTTCGTACCCCACGTGAGAGTTGGAAAGGTGGATGTGTTGTGTACCCCACCGAGATCTAATAGTGGATGTGTTTCGTACCCCACTCGTGAATTAAAGGTGGATGTGTTTCGTACCCCACCGTGAGTTAAACGTGGATGTGTTTCGTACCCCACGTGAGAGTTGGAAAGGTGGATGTGTTGTGTACCCCACCGAGATCTAATAGTGGATGTGTTTCGTACCCCACTCGTGAATTAAAGGTGGATGTGTTTCGTACCCCACCGTGAGTTAAACGTGGATGTGTTTCGTACCCCACGTGAGAGTTGGAAAGGTGGATGTGTTGTGTACCCCACCGAGATCTAATAGTGGATGTGTTTCGTACCCCACTCGTGAATTAAAGGTGGATGTGTTCCGTACCCCACCGTGGGTTAAACGTGGATGTGTTTCGTACCCCACGTGAGAGTTGGAAAGGTGGATGTGTTGTGTACCCCACCGAGATCTAATAGTGGATGTGTTTCGTACCCCACTTATGAGTAAGGCGAGAATTGTGTACCATGGGTGATGTGTGAGAGCTAACCATCGGGTGAATTAATGACTGAGTTATTTGCTCGATTTACTGAAATGAAGTGAAATTACTTGTTGTTAAAAATGTTTGCAGGTTGATTGCGATTGTTGGGTAATGTTATCTTACCTTGTTCTTGTTGAATAATTATTTTGAAAACCTTTGTTTATTTTCGAGTGATAATGGATATCCTTACTTAGCCGTCGCGCTAACTACACTTCATTGTGTACTTTATTAGATGCAGTCTAGCGTGGGCCTCTGTGGCCCGATGAGCTCTGAATAGGATGAAAGTCGAGGTGGAAGACTACTCTATCCTAGAATAGACACCCTGAGGGATTATTTCCATATGTACATATCTGGGTATTGATATGGTTATTTGAGGTTGTAAGTTTAGCCTTAGCGTTTGGGTATAGGAAAGATACCTAAGCGTGGCNTGGCCGATGAGCTCTAAATAGGATGGGAGTCGAGGTTGAAGATTACTCTATCCTAGAATAGACACCCTGGAGGGATTATTTCCATATGTACATATCTGGATATTGATATGGTTATTTGAGGTTGTAAGTTTAGCCTTAGCGTTTAGGTATAGGAAAGATACCTAAGCGTGGCGGTAACACCCAGTTTTCTGCTGGTTAGACGCTTCCGCAATGTATTATATTTTAAGGATTTTGTAATAAATCCAAGATGTGAAAATTGGGGTGTTACAAATTGGTATCAGAGCCTAGGTTATGAAATCCTTGTTTTGGAGAGTANGAGGGATTATTTCCATATGTACATATCTGGATATTGATATGGTTATTTGAGGTTGTAAGTTTAGCCTTAGCGTTTAGGTATAGGAAAGATACCTAAGCGTGGCGGTAACACCCAGTTTTCTGCTGGTTAGACGCTTCCGCAATGTATTATATTTTAAGGATTTTGTAATAAATCCAAGATGTGAAAATTGGGGTGTTACAAATTGGTATCAGAGCCTAGGTTATGAAATCCTTGTTTTGGAGAGTAGAGCTTGATACGCTCTGTTACTAAGTGAAAATCGAGAGCCTAAGGTTATGAGATCTGGGAGATATATCAGAGCTTTAGGTTGTGAGATTTTTGCCATGGGTAATAGAGTTGGTAAACTCTGTTACATAGGGTAGTTCAGAGCTTAGGATTTGAGATCCTTGTTATCGATAATAGAATTGGTGAAGCTCTGTTACAAAGTGGAATCTATCGGAGCTTAAGGTTAGAAGTTCTTGGAAACAGAGTTTGGTACGCTCTGTTATAAGTTGGTATTAAGGCGGTTCGAATCTTTGGAGGTTAGATTGGAGCCTAGGCTGTGAGACCTTTGTAAGATGTGACATCTTTGTGATAAGCTTAGGATTTGAGATCATTGTTATCGATGATAGAGTTTGGACGCTATGTTACGAGTAAGATTTCATGTTCACTAAAATTATTATTTACCCCATATATATGTATATTGATTATGATATGATATGATATGATGTCAAAATTATGTATTTTGCAAAATTATGCGCATTAAGAATGTTGAGTAAATGCTTGGCTTGGAATTTTAGTATATGTACATTCCTATGGAGAATGATGTATTCTTATGGAATGAATTATTGTGGAGAAAAATGTGTTTTGAAAAATTATATATTTTTGAAGAAAATATTTATCATGAGGAAATGATATATTTTGAAAATTATACGTACATATTTAGTCTTGGAGGGTAAGAATACTTGCAGCCGGTGTGAGCCGGAAATCTCACGATTTGGTTTATGAAGTATGAAATTTGAGTATTGGTGCGGATTGAGTCCCCCAATTTGATTTTGATCTGGCTTATGATGCCTATTGGTGATTATGGAGAGAGTTTCTCCACTTGGTATTTAAATCCTCCTTGACAAATATGTTATTTTGGAAATGATATCTCCACATATATTTTGGGAAAATGTTTTATGAAGATTATGAGACAAATGATATATATATATATATATATATGATTTTGGAAAGAATATGATATATATATATATATATATATATGATTTTGGAAAGAATATGATTGTTGAAAACCATAAAACCCAAGATTTTGGAAAGAATATGATTGTTGAAAACCATAAAACCCAAGCCCGTAGAAAGAATATGATTGTTGAAAACCATAAAACCCAAGCCCGTATAAAGAATATGATTGTTGAAAACCATAAAACCCAAGCCCGTATTTTACGGAGTGAAATGGAACTTACTTGCTTATGCTAATTTTGGGATATACACCCCCTTGTCTTTAGGCTAAAGGATTTTGGGAAAATGTGAGTACACGTCTTATGAAATTATTTGATGAGAATACATATTGGTTGCTCTAGTGATTGTTAGTGAAATTATTAGATGTATAGCGATTATGGTAAGTAATGAAATTATGATGTTGAAGAGACTTGGTGAGGAGATTATTGGTATATGGATTGTGAAAAGGAAAATATTGGTATGTGGATGTTATGAATATGAAAGTTATGGACATCAGATATGACATTGGATAAGTAATTTTGGGTTATAGATGTAAGACATGATATTTTGAAAGATAGGGTTATTTGTATATTTTGTCCCGAAGAGTGGTAATTATTTGGAGGTTTCGAACTATCCTTTATGACTATTATTATTATGATTATGATTATAATGATGAGAATTGAGATCTCTCTATTTGGTTTTGACCACCGGTTCATGGAATCGTCCAGTTGGTTTGGATTTGATTTTGATTTGGTTTTGGCCACCGGTTCGTGGATTCGTCCGGTTGGTTCGGTATTGGTTTAGAAGTTGAAACCTTCCATTTGGATCCTTGATATTTTATATAATACCTATTTTTGGATGTATGAAAAGTTTAATCAATTATTTGAAGAATTATCTTTGGTGGTTATTGTGAGAGTTGGGTACTCTTTATTTGGTAGTTATTTTGAGAGATTGAGATTATCTTTTGGATGAGGTAATGGGATTATCTTTTGGATGTTTATTTTGAGATAATGGAATTATCCTTTGGATGTCTTGAGATATTGAAATTATTTATTGCATAATAATTTTGAGATATTGGAGTCATTCCTTGGGTATTTATTTTGAGAGTTGGAAATATCTCTATTGGTGAATGAGTTTTGGTTTAAAGGAATTTTGAGCAGTAATGATATTAGGATAAATATTGAGGGAATTGTTATATGGAAAAGGTAAGGTAAAGATATTACCATGATGTGTATGGAGGTAATTGTTATATGGAATTATTGATGTAAAGATTGTATATGGTGAACCCTGAGGAAATAGTTGTTGGACGATTTTGGATTATGAAAAAGGCAATGACCTTACCAACCTCCTGGAAGGGTTACAGATATTTTCGGTATGTATTTTTATATACGTATTTGAATGTGTAGGATTTCCTCAAGATATACTCTAATGGATTAAAGGTGATTTATATTGATGAGATTTAAAATGCCGTGTTAAGGGGTTGAAATTTATTATGTGGAAATTTATGTGCTACAAAGTGAGGTCAGAAGCTATTCGAATCTTGGGAAGCTTAAGATATGAGATGTTGGAAATAAGAAAGTAGTAGAGCCTAAGTGATAATCTTGGAGATAAGAATTAAGTGATGATCTACTTTGAATCCATGGAAAACGAGATGGAAGTTTCAGGGACGAAACTATTTTAAGGGGGGAAAACTGTAACCCCTCGGTTTTTACGGCATAGTTAAAATTCGAGAATAGCGATATAATTTTTTTTAAGCTATGACATTTAAGAGAAAACCATTCGGAGCTTGAAATAACTTTTTCTCTTAAGGATTAATTATCGATAAGCTACGAACTACGTATCGGTTACGAACCGAGAAAATTTTAAGGACGTAGATTCAATTCGAATTTTTCTAGAATTGGGATTATTAAGTATCATACGATTAAGCCTGAATTTTTGATTAGCTCAAGAGAAATTCTAATTGGACTGTAAGGGATAAATTGTTACGGACTCTGAACCTAAATTTGGCGGATTACCGGAAAATTCCCAAAATTGGTGATTTGCGACGAGAATATTTTTACGATAATTTTGGTATTAGAATTTTCCCGAATTAAGTTATAATCCTCCGGACATTCATCTGATTTAAGCATAAACTGGCCAATTAGATTAATGTCTTCATAAGGGATTAATAGGGTGTTGACATGTGGCAATCCAATCCTAGAACTAAGATTTGATCTTGATTGTAACATTAATGAGGTATGGTGGCTTGTACTTGGTTGCTTGATCTTCAAGAGTAAATCTAGCCTAATCACTCACATCATCTCATTCCCTCACTCCCATTCGAATTTACCCTAAGGAAAGGAAGAAAGAAAAGATTAGTCTAGCAAATGTGATCATCTCTCTCTTCTCTCCACTCCATTTTCGAAAATACACAAAGGTAGAAGAAGGAGGAAATTTTCTAAGTCTTGCCCTTGTGATCTAGAACTCCCACTCACTTATTCCCAACTCAAGTGACCAAGTCTAGGTAAGACTTTAAGCTTTAATGGTTCAATCATCTCTAGCATTTAAAGTGTTGATGTTTAATATAAGAAAAATATTGTTGTTATGGTGACATTTCTTTAGGATTTTTGGAGAAGAATTCCAAAGGGAACACCCTCAACTTTACGGTTTAAAAATCTTCTACGGAGGTAAGGAATCCCTTAAGTTGGCTCAATCACTTGGATATAGACAATTGCTAGGAAATTATACGGTTAGGAATTTTTACGTGATGATTATGTGTTATGTTATGGATCTATAAATTGGCTTCAAAAATCCTTGCTTTGATTTTTGATAAATTTGTTATGCATGTTCATAGCTATTTTATGCATGTATATGTTGGATTTATGCCCATATAGGCTTATACTTGTGAAAATATTGAAGTAAAATCAAGTTAGTCTCTGGCAGTGACTTCCGTGAATTTCTGGGAAACATCGGTAAGGTATTTTGATCCAATTTTTTTTATACATGTATTTCTATAAGTGTAGAAGCTGCATATAAAATTTCATAATTTTTGGAGTAGTATAAGTATGGTTTTCGATTTTTTTTCCAAAACTGGTCCAGAGAGGAAAAATGCTGGACAGCACACTGCCAAGGGCAAAAATGGAATTTTCTGTGATAATTCGTGAACCTTGATGACCAAAACTGTTTATGAACATCAAGTACTATGAGTTAGGGTCCTACCATAAAAATTTCAAGTGAAAAAGAGTTCGGGAACTATTTTTACCGGCTCAATCTTTCGGACTGCGCCAAGCTGAAATTTTCTGAAAAAGAATGGTTAGAAACAATTTTGACAAATATTATTTTTGTGCATTATATTAACATGGAAAATAATTATGTTTTGAAAATTATTATGACTCTATACTTGATTTTCTGTGACGTGATTAATACTAACCTAAGCATGCGGGTTGGGAAAATATATCTGAGTGAGTTATTGGTGATGGAGTCGTGTGATGAATTAATAGTGGATGTGTTTCGTACCCCACCGTGAGTTAAACGTGGATGTGTTTTGTACCCCACGTGAGAGTTGGAAAGGTGGATGTGTTGTGTACCCCACCGAGATCTAATAGTGGATGTGTTTCGTACCCCACTCGTGAATTAAAGGTGGATGTGTTTCGTACCCCACCGTGAGTTAAACGTGGATGTGTTTCGTACCCCACGTGAGAGTTGGAAAGGTGGATGTGTTGTGTACCCCACCGAGATCTAATAGTGGATGTGTTTCGTACCCCACTCGTGAATTAAAGGTGGATGTGTTTCGTACCCCACCGTGAGTTAAACGTGGATGTGTTTCGTACCCCACGTGAGAGTTGGAAAGGTGGATGTGTTGTGTACCCCACCGAGATCTAATAGTGGATGTGTTTCGTACCCCACTCGTGAATTAAAGGTGGATGTGTTTCGTACCCCACCGTGAGTTAAACGTGGATGTGTTTCGTACCCCACGTGAGAGTTGGAAAGGTGGATGTGTTGTGTACCCCACCGAGATCTAATAGTGGATGTGTTTCGTACCCCACTCGTGAATTAAAGGTGGATGTGTTTCGTACCCCACCGTGAGTTAAACGTGGATGTGTTTCGTACCCCACGTGAGAGTTGGAAAGGTGGATGTGTTGTGTACCCCACCGAGATCTAATAGTGGATGTGTTTCGTACCCCACTCGTGAATTAAAGGTGGATGTGTTTCGTACCCCACCGTGAGTTAAACGTGGATGTGTTTCGTACCCCACGTGAGAGTTGGAAAGGTGGATGTGTTGTGTACCCCACCGAGATCTAATAGTGGATGTGTTTCGTACCCCACTCGTGAATTAAAGGTGGATGTGTTTCGTACCCCACCGTGAGTTAAACGTGGATGTGTTTCGTACCCCACGTGAGAGTTGGAAAGGTGGATGTGTTGTGTACCCCACCGAGATCTAATAGTGGATGTGTTTCGTACCCCACTCGTGAATTAAAGGTGGATGTGTTTCGTACCCCACCGTGAGTTAAACGTGGATGTGTTTCGTACCCCACGTGAGAGTTGGAAAGGTGGATGTGTTGTGTACCCCACCGAGATCTAATAGTGGATGTGTTTCGTACCCCACTCGTGAATTAAAGGTGGATGTGTTTCGTACCCCACCGTGAGTTAAACGTGGATGTGTTTCGTACCCCACGTGAGAGTTGGAAAGGTGGATGTGTTGTGTACCCCACCGAGATCTAATAGTGGATGTGTTTCGTACCCCACTCGTGAATTAAAGGTGGATGTGTTTCGTACCCCACCGTGAGTTAAACGTGGATGTGTTTCGTACCCCACGTGAGAGTTGGAAAGGTGGATGTGTTGTGTACCCCACCGAGATCTAATAGTGGATGTGTTTCGTACCCCACTCGTGAATTAAAGGTGGATGTGTTTCGTACCCCACCGTGAGTTAAACGTGGATGTGTTTCGTACCCCACGTGAGAGTTGGAAAGGTGGATGTGTTGTGTACCCCACCGAGATCTAATAGTGGATGTGTTTCGTACCCCACTCGTGAATTAAAGGTGGATGTGTTTCGTACCCCACCGTGAGTTAAACGTGGATGTGTTTCGTACCCCACGTGAGAGTTGGAAAGGTGGATGTGTTGTGTACCCCACCGAGATCTAATAGTGGATGTGTTTCGTACCCCACTCGTGAATTAAAGGTGGATGTGTTTCGTACCCCACCGTGAGTTAAACGTGGATGTGTTTCGTACCCCACGTGAGAGTTGGAAAGGTGGATGTGTTGTGTACCCCACCGAGATCTAATAGTGGATGTGTTTCGTACCCCACTCGTGAATTAAAGGTGGATGTGTTTCGTACCCCACCGTGAGTTAAACGTGGATGTGTTTCGTACCCCACGTGAGAGTTGGAAAGGTGGATGTGTTGTGTACCCCACCGAGATCTAATAGTGGATGTGTTTCGTACCCCACTCGTGAATTAAAGGTGGATGTGTTTCGTACCCCACCGTGAGTTAAACGTGGATGTGTTTCGTACCCCACGTGAGAGTTGGAAAGGTGGATGTGTTGTGTACCCCACCGAGATCTAATAGTGGATGTGTTTCGTACCCCACTCGTGAATTAAAGGTGGATGTGTTTCGTACCCCACCGTGAGTTAAACGTGGATGTGTTTCGTACCCCACGTGAGAGTTGGAAAGGTGGATGTGTTGTGTACCCCACCGAGATCTAATAGTGGATGTGTTTCGTACCCCACTCGTGAATTAAAGGTGGATGTGTTTCGTACCCCACCGTGAGTTAAACGTGGATGTGTTTCGTACCCCACGTGAGAGTTGGAAAGGTGGATGTGTTGTGTACCCCACCGAGATCTAATAGTGGATGTGTTTCGTACCCCACTCGTGAATTAAAGGTGGATGTGTTTCGTACCCCACCGTGAGTTAAACGTGGATGTGTTTCGTACCCCACGTGAGAGTTGGAAAGGTGGATGTGTTGTGTACCCCACCGAGATCTAATAGTGGATGTGTTTCGTACCCCACTCGTGAATTAAAGGTGGATGTGTTTCGTACCCCACCGTGAGTTAAACGTGGATGTGTTTCGTACCCCACGTGAGAGTTGGAAAGGTGGATGTGTTGTGTACCCCACCGAGATCTAATAGTGGATGTGTTTCGTACCCCACTCGTGAATTAAAGGTGGATGTGTTTCGTACCCCACCGTGAGTTAAACGTGGATGTGTTTCGTACCCCACGTGAGAGTTGGAAAGGTGGATGTGTTGTGTACCCCACCGAGATCTAATAGTGGATGTGTTTCGTACCCCACTCGTGAATTAAAGGTGGATGTGTTTCGTACCCCACCGTGAGTTAAACGTGGATGTGTTTCGTACCCCACGTGAGAGTTGGAAAGGTGGATGTGTTGTGTACCCCACCGAGATCTAATAGTGGATGTGTTTCGTACCCCACTCGTGAATTAAAGGTGGATGTGTTTCGTACCCCACCGTGAGTTAAACGTGGATGTGTTTCGTACCCCACGTGAGAGTTGGAAAGGTGGATGTGTTGTGTACCCCACCGAGATCTAATAGTGGATGTGTTTCGTACCCCACTCGTGAATTAAAGGTGGATGTGTTTCGTACCCCACCGTGAGTTAAACGTGGATGTGTTTCGTACCCCACGTGAGAGTTGGAAAGGTGGATGTGTTGTGTACCCCACCGAGATCTAATAGTGGATGTGTTTCGTACCCCACTCGTGAATTAAAGGTGGATGTGTTTCGTACCCCACCGTGAGTTAAACGTGGATGTGTTTCGTACCCCACGTGAGAGTTGGAAAGGTGGATGTGTTGTGTACCCCACCGAGATCTAATAGTGGATGTGTTTCGTACCCCACTCGTGAATTAAAGGTGGATGTGTTTCGTACCCCACCGTGAGTTAAACGTGGATGTGTTTCGTACCCCACGTGAGAGTTGGAAAGGTGGATGTGTTGTGTACCCCACCGAGATCTAATAGTGGATGTGTTTCGTACCCCACTCGTGAATTAAAGGTGGATGTGTTTCGTACCCCACCGTGAGTTAAACGTGGATGTGTTTCGTACCCCACGTGAGAGTTGGAAAGGTGGATGTGTTGTGTACCCCACCGAGATCTAATAGTGGATGTGTTTCGTACCCCACTCGTGAATTAAAGGTGGATGTGTTTCGTACCCCACCGTGAGTTAAACGTGGATGTGTTTCGTACCCCACGTGAGAGTTGGAAAGGTGGATGTGTTGTGTACCCCACCGAGATCTAATAGTGGATGTGTTTCGTACCCCACTCGTGAATTAAAGGTGGATGTGTTTCGTACCCCACCGTGAGTTAAACGTGGATGTGTTTCGTACCCCACGTGAGAGTTGGAAAGGTGGATGTGTTGTGTACCCCACCGAGATCTAATAGTGGATGTGTTTCGTACCCCACTCGTGAATTAAAGGTGGATGTGTTTCGTACCCCACCGTGAGTTAAACGTGGATGTGTTTCGTACCCCACGTGAGAGTTGGAAAGGTGGATGTGTTGTGTACCCCACCGAGATCTAATAGTGGATGTGTTTCGTACCCCACTCGTGAATTAAAGGTGGATGTGTTTCGTACCCCACCGTGAGTTAAACGTGGATGTGTTTCGTACCCCACGTGAGAGTTGGAAAGGTGGATGTGTTGTGTACCCCACCGAGATCTAATAGTGGATGTGTTTCGTACCCCACTTATGAGTAAGGCGAGAATTGTGTACCATGGGTGATGTGTGAGAGCTAACCATCGGGTGAATTAATGACTGAGTTATTTGCTCGATTTACTGAAATGAAGTGAAATTACTTGTTGTTAAAAATGTTTGCAGGTTGATTGCGATTGTTGGGTAATGTTATCTTACCTTGTTCTTGTTGAATAATTATTTTGAAAACCTTTGTTTATTTTCGAGTGATAATGGATATCCTTACTTAGCCGTCGCGCTAACTACACTTCATTGTGTACTTTATTAGATGCAGTCTAGCGTGGGCCTCTGTGGCCCGATGAGCTCTGAATAGGATGAAAGTCGAGGTGGAAGACTACTCTATCCTAGAATAGACACCCTGAGGGATTATTTCCATATGTACATATCTGGGTATTGATATGGTTATTTGAGGTTGTAAGTTTAGCCTTAGCGTTTGGGTATAGGAAAGATACCTAAGCGTGGCGGTAACACCCAGTTTTCTGCTGGTTAGACGCTTCCGCAATGTATTATATTTTAAGGATTTTGTAATAAATCCAAGATGTGAAAATTGAGGTGTTACAAATTGGTATCAGAGCCTAGGTTATGAAATCCTTGTTTTGGAGAGTAGAGCTTGATACGCTCTGTTACTAAGTGAAAATCGAGAGCCTAAGGTTATGAGATCTGGGAGATATATCAGAGCTTTAGGTTGTGAGATTTTTGCCATGGGTAATAGAGTTGGTAAACTCTGTTACATAGGGTAGTTCAGAGCTTAGGATTTGAGATCCTTGTTATCGATAATAGAATTGGTGAAGCTCTGTTACAAAGTGGAATCTATCGGAGCTTAAGGTTAGAAGTTCTTGGAAACAGAGTTTGGTACGCTCTGTTATAAGTTGGTATTAAGGCGGTTCGAATCTTTGGAGGTTAGATTGGAGCCTAGGCTGTGAGACCTTTGTAAGATGTGACATCTTTGTGATAAGCTTAGGATTTGAGATCATTGTTATCGATGATAGAGTTTGGACGCTATGTTACGAGTAAGATTTCATGTTCACTAAAATTATTATTTACCCCATATATATGTATATTGATTATGATATGATATGATATGATGTCAAAATTATGTATTTTGCAAAATTATGCGCATTAAGAATGTTGAGTAAATGCTTGGCTTGGAATTTTAGTATATGTACATTCCTATGGAGAATGATGTATTCTTATGGAATGAATTATTGTGGAGAAAAATGTGTTTTGAAAAATTATATATTTTTGAAGAAAATATTTATCATGAGGAAATGATTATATTGGAGGAAACGGCAATGGCGAAAAAGATTGCAAGCCCGTACGATACAGCTCCTCACGCAACTGCCGATGAACAAATCGCCAAAAACTTTTGGGAAAATCAAGGAGGTCGCGGTGGCAGAAAATCTGGTTTTAATTCTCGTGGTGGCAGCTCTATTCGCGGCGGTGGCTATGGAAACTCCAGTTCTCGCGGCGGTGGCTCTGGCAACTCCTTTTCTCGCGGCAGCCACTCCATAAATCGCGGTAGTGGAAGAGGTGGTCGACAATCATCTCACGGTAGAGGTAGAGGAAATCGCGGTGGTCGACAACAACAATCACAGCCGCACAACCCTTTTTGGCAAAATTCTAATTCTTATCAGCAAAATTGGGCTTCTCCACCTATGTGGAATGGGCCATGGCAACCTTGGGCTACTCCACCTTGCCCATATCCTACCACACCAGTCCAGTGGCAAAGAAATCAAGCACAAGCACCCTCACAATCTATCCTTGGACCAAAACCGTCTCAGGCCCACTTAGCAGCAACAAATTTGGGTCAATCTTCGTATGCACCAATCGGTATTCAACAGGCTATGCATACACTCTCAATTGCTCCTCCTGATGAACAATGGTACATGGACACATGAGCTACATCTCACATGACATCAAATGGAGGTAACCTTACATCTTATTTAAATATGAATAAAAATAAAAATATTACTGTTGGTAGTGGTGATACTATTCCAATTATTGGTTGTGGCAATGCTTTATTACCCAATCCCCATCCTCCCTTAAATTTAAATAATGTTTTGCATGTTCCAAAATTAATTAAAAATTTAGTTTCCGTAAGGAAATTCACTACTGATAATAATGTCACAGTTGAATTTGACCCTAACGGATTTTCTGTGAAGGATTTTCAGACAGGGATACATTTAATGAGATGTGATAGCACAGGAGACTTATATCCAATTACTGCAAGACCTTATTTTGAAACATCAACACCCTCAAGTTTTGCCGTGTTATCTCCCCAACTATGGCATAACCGTCTAGGGCATCCCGGAGCTCTTGTTTTAAATTCTCTACGTAGACATAATTTTATTATTTGCAATAAATTTCGGGAAATTTTTTTTTTGTGATTCTTGTTCACTTGGGAAACAAGTTAAATTACCTTTTTATGACTCATTATCTATGACTTCTTTTCCTTTTGATATTGTGCACAGTGACCTGTGGTCGTCACCTACCCTAAGTTCGGGTGGGCACCGTTATTATGTTTTATTCCTTGATGATTTTACAAATTTTCTATGGACATTTCCAATTGCTAACAAATCTCAGGTATATTCAACTTTTCTCTCTTTTCGTACTTATATCAAAACCCAATTTGAAAAAGAAATAAAATGTTTTCAATGTGATAATGGGGGAGAATATAATAATAGGTCCTTTCATAAGTTTTGTGAGTTGAATGGTATGCGTTTTCGCTTTTCTTGTCCTCATACATCTTCTCAAAATGGAAAGGCTGAAAGAAAAATTCAGACAATTAATAATATTACCCGAACCCTTCTTGCTCATGCCTCCCTACCTCCTTCATTTTGGCACCATGCACTACAAATGGCCACATATTTACTCAACATACTCCCCAACAAAAAGCTTGCTTATCAAACACCCACAAAAATTCTTTATCAAAAAGATCCCTCTTATTCTCATCTTCGGATCTTTGGATGTTTATGCTACCCATTACTTCCCCCCACTTCACGTCACAAATTGCAAGCCAGATCATCTCCTTGCGTTTTTTTGGGATATCCGGCAAGTCATAGAGGTTATAAATGTTACGACTTATCAAGTCGAAAAATAATCATTTCAAGGCATGTAAATTTTGATGAATATACTTTTCCGTTTTCCAAATTACATGCTACAAATTTCTCTACTTATGAGTTTTTGGACGCAAGCTTATATTTTTAACAAATACTTATCTCACGGCTCAATTCCTACTCTTGGAGCCCAACAACAAAGTATATCACCTCTTCTTTCTCCCATTCAATCTCAGCAAAGTCCGGCATATTCTCCCTCTCATGAGATGACCCCCCAACAATACACTTCACCTATATCTGCAACGCCAATAGAAAATAAATCAACGCAGTCCAATCTTTCTCCTCGGACCACTGCCTTGCCTCAACCTACACCTTCAACATCTCTAAACTCTCAGCCCACGCCACCAACACTAACCACCCAAGAATCTACCCAAATAAATCCACCTCATTCTCCTCAAATGACCACAAGAGCACAACATGGAATTTTTAAACCTAGAAAACTCTTTAATCTTCATACTACTGCTACAACCTCCATATCTCCTCTACCTGCAAACCCAATACATGCTCTAAATGATCACAATTGGAAAATGGCTATGAAGGATGAATACGATGCTTTAATTAAAAATAAAACATGGGAGTTAGTGCCACGTCCATCCAATGCTAATATTATTCGAAGTTTGTGGATTTTCAGGCATAAAAAGAACTCTGATGGTTCATTTGAGCGCCACAAAGCCCGCCTTGTAGGAAATGGTGCATCACAACAAACTGGCATAGATTGCGGCGAAACGTTCAGTCCGGTGGTTAAACCGGCAACCATTCGTGCTGTACTAAGTATTGCACAATCTAAATCATGGTGTCTGCATTAGCTGGATGTCAAAAATGCTTTTTTACATGGGAACCTCGACGAAACTGTCTACATGTACCAACCCCCTGGCTTTCGTGATCCTCAACACCCGGATTATGTGTGCCTGCTGAAAAAATCTCTATATGGACTCAAACAAGCACCTCGCGCTTGGTACCAACGCTTTACAGATTATGTAGCTACAATGGGGTTCTGTCACAGCATTTCAGATCACTCTTTATTTGTATACCGTCAAGGCACAGATACAGCATATATCCTTCTCTATGTGGATGATATCATCCTCACAGCCTCTTCAGATAGTCTTCGAAAATCCATTATGTCCAAGCTGGGTTCAGAATTTGCTATGAAGGACTTAGGTCCTCTAAGCTATTTTTTAGGCATATCCGTCACCAGACATTCAGGAGGTCTTTTTCTTTCTCAAAAGAAATATGCAGAGGAAATAATTGAGCGAGCTTCCATGTCTTCTTGTAAACGATCTCCTACACCAGTAGACACGAAAGCAAAGCTCAGCATCTCTTCAGGTAATCCCTATCATGACCCAACTGAATATCGTAGTCTCGCTGGTGCCCTACAATATTTAACTTTTACAAGACCAGACATTTCTTATGCCGTTCAACAAGTTTGCCTATTTATGCACGACCCAAAAACCCAACACATGATGGCATTGAAAAGAATAATTCGCTACATACAAGGTACTCTTGAATTCGGTCTTCATATTTACCCATCTTCAATTAGCAAGCTCGTATCATTCACCGACGCAGATTGGGGCGGATGTCCGGATACTAGAAGATCTACTTCTGGCTATTGTGTATATCTTGGGGATAACTTGATATCATGGTCTGCAAAAAGACAACCTACTTTATCCCGATCAAGTGCTGAGGCAGAATACTGCGGAGTGGCTAATGTTGTCTCTGAATCTTGTTGGATCTGAAACTTACTTTTGGAGCTTCATTGCCCAGTTACAAAATCAACCTTGGTTTATTGTGACAATATTAGTGCGATTTATCTTTCCGGCAATCCGGTTCAACATCAACGCACAAAACATATTGAAATGGATATACATTTTGTTCGTGAAAAAGTCGCTCGAGGTCAAGTACGTGTCTTACACATTCCTTCACGCTATCAAATTGCCGATATTTTCACTAAAGGGCTTCCACAACAACTCTTTGATGACTTTCGAGATAGTCTCAACGTGCATAAACCTCCCGCTTAGACTACGGGGGTGTATTAGAGTATAGAAAATATTATTAGTATATAGGAATTAGATAAATATGTAAACAATATTAGTCTTAGAATATTGTAGATTATTACCTTATTTTAGGCATATGACTGTTGCCCAATATTGTATATATATGAGCCTAAAGGCATATCAATGACACAGGGAAAAATCAATATTTCAAATCAATATTTCTTATATAATTAACCTACAATTACCATAATCCTAATATATCACAGCGCAGCCGTCAGATGACCTCAATCCAAGGGCGTATGCTAGGCCACACGACCGTACGTAATGTGCAAGCCACATTTAAATAAAATTATATATATATATATATATATATATATATATATATATATATATATATATATATATTGAATTTCATATAATATTATACATACATTTATATTATTTACATTTAAAATTCTCAAATTTCTTGTGACATCTAATACAGCAATGCTTTGCACCCGAAAGACGATATTGTTGAAGAGGTAGAACAAACTATTTGAGTATGCATTGAGAAGACAAATTATAACTATTATCATGCATTAATTGCATTAAACCAAATATGTTTAATTACAACTTTTTCAAGTTCAGAGTCCTAATTAGTTTTTCTTATAAAATTCCAAAGTCTATTTGAGTATTTGACCATCTTTCCAAAAATATATAATTATTTTTGTTAGAATAAAAACTTTTTTTTGGTGTAAATCACAAGGAGTTCGGGGTCAATGTCCATCCGTCTTACAGTTTCAGTCCACCCGACTAATCCCGGTTCGCTGCTAGTCCCCGTCACTTGTGGCAGTCTATGCTCTCCGCTAGTCATCAAGTCGTTAACTAGAGAGATGTTTGTGGTCAGTGTTTATCTGAAGACACTACAAATTAAATTAAATGAATAATTTTCAAAAGAATTTATAGAAGCTGAACAGATCGGTAGCTATTATAACTCAGGTAAGAGGTAGGTAGGTAGAATGCATTTAGTTTCATGTGTAATTTAGGGTGCAGTGCTTCCAATTTGATTTCATATGGCAGATAGATATGGCCTCTGCAGCTTTACTCCTCCATCTCTATAGGAAATGAAAAATTTCAGAGTGGATCGAAATTAAATGATGACCAAAATCTTAGGGAGATTCATCCTACAGTGCCTCCGTCATAACTATGCTTCAGTCCTGTACGTTAGACTCCTCCCCCTCTTCTAAATGAATGCTTAATTATCATGTTCTATCATCCACCTAAATCTTAGTGTGCATAAACACAAAACTGCATTTACATCATATTAATAAGGGAAACTGCTCTAAAGGGCAATTTAGTAAGGCACAACAGATTCCCAAATGAATTTAATAGACCCGTTGAGTAGTACTATTGGACCAACGAGTTTGTTTAACTGGTCTATTAAATCTGTTGATTATTCCTATGATCCACTCAATACTAAAAAAAATACTTTTAATGTCGGTTATTTTCCAAGTAGTTCTCGTCGATGTATTAAATAAATGATACGACATTAATTTTAGAGAAACCGACGCCGTATGTTATTTAAAAAAAATTAAGATACGAATCAACGTCGTATCCCGTTTTAAAAATTTTTTAATATAGAGATAAATGTCAGTTTTTGCAAAAAAATCAAAGTCATATCTCTTTAAAAACAATAAATAGCAAAAACTTACATCGTATCTCTTTTAAAAACTAAATAGAGATACGAGCTGAGGTTATTGTGAGAACATTCCTAGTACAAACTCAAAGTCTTATCGATTTACTTTGGAATTGCGTAGGATGCAAGAGGAGCAAGTATCAATTGACACCTTAATTAAAATTTTGTTTGAAATGATAATTCTACCAATTCATCCTACAAAATTTATTATAAAGGAAACTAACAGAATTTTTGTGCAAATTAAATGATTGAGAAAGACCATGCCTTGGAAGTTGGAATGGAACTTATAATTCATTTATTGCCATAGGTTTACCAACAGAGCTCATGTCATATCTCTCAGTCATTCTAAATTTATGCTAGGCAACCCATGTTTCTCTTCTTTTTTTTTTAATCAAAAGGAGGGGGGAAACCCCGACTAGCTAGCTAACTATACTAACAATCCGTTGTCGAGGCACACCCATGGAGTCATCAACAAGCAACTCAAGAATCCCAGTCTCCCGTTGAGACAGCATACTGAGACCTCGGCTTCCAGCAAGAGCTTTTTTAGCCAACCAGTCGGCCACATTGTTCTGCTCCCGATGAATATGTATAACCCGCACTACCCAATCTCTACCGATCCACCGTTTGCATTCACTTATAATATTAGCCACGTTCCCAATTGGAAGATTATTCCTTTCTCTAGTTGTAATCCAATCCACCACCTTCTTTGCATCACTTTCAATAATCACTTTCCTGTAACCATGATCCCATGTGAGCTTGAGCCCTTTGAGAATACCCCAGGCCTCTGCTTCCATGATCGATCCTTCCCCAAGGTTGCAACTAAAACCCCAGATCCAGTCCCCGTTGCTATCACGCAGCACACCCCCACATCCTATCTTTCTCGATTGCGCATCTCTGCTGCCATTAGTGTTAAGTTTGTACCAGCCATCCATCGGCTTAATCCAACGAAGAAAACTCCTCATGCTTTTGCCAGCAACGTTACCTGGTTTCTTCCTATTCTGGAAAGCCTCTTTTACTTCTGCAACTTGCAATTTAATCCAATTCCCCTTATTAGGAACACTACTAGCCAATCCTTTGAAGATCTCTTCGTTTCTCCACTTCCAAATCCACCACCAGATGGCTACAACAAACAACGTCGGACCATTCTCCACTTCCATGCAAATTCCTTTACCCGCAATGCTTCTATCTAGCCAGGTAGTGAAGTCCAGGCTCCATTCCTTATCAATAACATGTTTGGGGATTAAACTACTCCAAACTTCTAGGGCTCTGGGGCACTTCCTAAAAATATGGTC
This sequence comes from Ipomoea triloba, assembly GCF_003576645.1. NCBI lineage: Eukaryota > Viridiplantae > Streptophyta > Magnoliopsida > Solanales > Convolvulaceae > Ipomoea > Ipomoea triloba. The sequence continues at coordinate 5,828,075 of NC_044916.1, forward strand.
GATCGTCTCAGTGGAATTGCGGCAGTGGTGGCAATGGTCGTGAAGGACAAATCCTCTACGACGCCGTTCAAGATTTGTCATGATACGCCCATGTCGAACCAGCCACAGGAACGCACACATTTTGTTCGGCACTTGTAACTTCCAAATTCTCTCCCAAGTTTGATCCACATTCGAATCTGCAAAACCATTCAACATATTATACGCAGAAGAAACCGAAAACTTACCACTACTTTCAGGTGCCCAAAGCAGCTCATCATGCACATCTTTCTCTGTCGACAAAGTAAACGCCATAAGTCTGTCGAGTACAACGTCCGGAAGAATGCCTTGAAAGAGATATTCATCCCACCCTTTCTCCTCGTTCCAGTAATCCTGTACCCTTGCTTCACGTTCTTCCACTGGAATATCCACAAGTGCCAACCACTCCAAGTTCTCTTCCATTAACCAAGGTTCAGTCCAGAATAGGGTAGTGTCACCACTTCTAACTCTCTTCCGAGCTCCTTCCTTGATGATGTTTTTTGCCTTGACAATACCCTTCCATGCATTAGAAGCCCTGTCTCTATGGTCAATCACTTCCATATCCCATTTCCCGTTCATGTACTTGTTGTTTAAGACCTGTGCCCAGAGTGAAGATTTCTCGTTTAATAATCGCCAACCCAATTTCACCATAAATGCAATATTCATCTCTCTCGCCTTCCTAATGCCCAGGCCGCCTGCTTCCTTAGGTTGTGTCACAGTTTCCCAGTTAACCAAGTTGCAGGAACGCTTCTCTTGTGACCCCCTCCAAATGAATTGTCTTAATTTGAATCATGTTAATCCTAACCTTTAACCTGGAGGGTGTAGTTGAGTGGAAGTGACTCATTCATCCTTAACCAAAGGTCAAGGGTTCGATCTTTGACTTTGGGTATGGAGCAGTCTTAGGTGGAGACCCTGGGTTACACCCAAAAAAAATCCCGACCTTGACCTCGACCTCTACAATGTTCTTATAGTTTTACAGTAAGCAATAACTCAAACTGTTTACTATGACCCCACTTTCTTGGTAATATATATTGTTTACTGTTTACTATGACCCCACTTTCTTGGTAATATATATTGTTTTTCTTTGTTTTTCTTTTGAGGTTTAGTTTTTTTTTTTTTTTTTTTTTNATCGTATCTCTTTTAAAAACTAAATAGAGATACGAGCTGAGGTTATTGTGAGAACATTCCTAGTACAAACTCAAAGTCTTATCGATTTACTTTGGAATTGCGTAGGATGCAAGAGGAGCAAGTATCAATTGACACCTTAATTAAAATTTTGTTTGAAATGATAATTCTACCAATTCATCCTACAAAATTTATTATAAAGGAAACTAACAGAATTTTTGTGCAAATTAAATGATTGAGAAAGACCATGCCTTGGAAGTTGGAATGGAACTTATAATTCATTTATTGCCATAGGTTTACCAACAGAGCTCATGTCATATCTCTCAGTCATTCTAAATTTATGCTAGGCAACCCATGTTTCTCTTCTTTTTTTTTTAATCAAAAGGAGGGGGGAAACCCCGACTAGCTAGCTAACTATACTAACAATCCGTTGTCGAGGCACACCCATGGAGTCATCAACAAGCAACTCAAGAATCCCAGTCTCCCGTTGAGACAGCATACTGAGACCTCGGCTTCCAGCAAGAGCTTTTTTAGCCAACCAGTCGGCCACATTGTTCTGCTCCCGATGAATATGTATAACCCGCACTACCCAATCTCTACCGATCCACCGTTTGCATTCACTTATAATATTAGCCACGTTCCCAATTGGAAGATTATTCCTTTCTCTAGTTGTAATCCAATCCACCACCTTCTTTGCATCACTTTCAATAATCACTTTCCTGTAACCATGATCCCATGTGAGCTTGAGCCCTTTGAGAATACCCCAGGCCTCTGCTTCCATGATCGATCCTTCCCCAAGGTTGCAACTAAAACCCCAGATCCAGTCCCCGTTGCTATCACGCAGCACACCCCCACATCCTATCTTTCTCGATTGCGCATCTCTGCTGCCATTAGTGTTAAGTTTGTACCAGCCATCCATCGGCTTAATCCAACGAAGAAAACTCCTCATGCTTTTGCCAGCAACGTTACCTGGTTTCTTCCTATTCTGGAAAGCCTCTTTTACTTCTGCAACTTGCAATTTAATCCAATTCCCCTTATTAGGAACACTACTAGCCAATCCTTTGAAGATCTCTTCGTTTCTCCACTTCCAAATCCACCACCAGATGGCTACAACAAACAACGTCGGACCATTCTCCACTTCCATGCAAATTCCTTTACCCGCAATGCTTCTATCTAGCCAGGTAGTGAAGTCCAGGCTCCATTCCTTATCAATAACATGTTTGGGGATTAAACTACTCCAAACTTCTAGGGCTCTGGGGCACTTCCTAAAAATATGGTCGATCGTCTCAGTGGAATTGCGGCAGTGGTGGCAATGGTCGTGAAGGACAAATCCTCTACGACGCCGTTCAAGATTTGTCATGATACGCCCATGTCGAACCAGCCACAGGAACGCACACATTTTGTTCGGCACTTGTAACTTCCAAATTCTCTCCCAAGTTTGATCCACATTCGAATCTGCAAAACCATTCAACATATTATACGCAGAAGAAACCGAAAACTTACCACTACTTTCAGGTGCCCAAAGCAGCTCATCATGCACATCTTTCTCTGTCGACAAAGTAAACGCCATAAGTCTGTCGAGTACAACGTCCGGAAGAATGCCTTGAAAGAGATATTCATCCCACCCTTTCTCCTCGTTCCAGTAATCCTGTACCCTTGCTTCACGTTCTTCCACTGGAATATCCACAAGTGCCAACCACTCCAAGTTCTCTTCCATTAACCAAGGTTCAGTCCAGAATAGGGTAGTGTCACCACTTCTAACTCTCTTCCGAGCTCCTTCCTTGATGATGTTTTTTGCCTTGACAATACCCTTCCATGCATTAGAAGCCCTGTCTCTATGGTCAATCACTTCCATATCCCATTTCCCGTTCATGTACTTGTTGTTTAAGACCTGTGCCCAGAGTGAAGATTTCTCGTTTAATAATCGCCAACCCAATTTCACCATAAATGCAATATTCATCTCTCTCGCCTTCCTAATGCCCAGGCCGCCTGCTTCCTTAGGTTGTGTCACAGTTTCCCAGTTAACCAAGTTGCAGGAACGCTTCTCTTGTGACCCCCTCCAAATGAATTGTCTTAATTTGAATCATGTTAATCCTAACCTTTAACCTGGAGGGTGTAGTTGAGTGGAAGTGACTCATTCATCCTTAACCAAAGGTCAAGGGTTCGATCTTTGACTTTGGGTATGGAGCAGTCTTAGGTGGAGACCCTGGGTTACACCCAAAAAAAATCCCGACCTTGACCTCGACCTCTACAATGTTCTTATAGTTTTACAGTAAGCAATAACTCAAACTGTTTACTATGACCCCACTTTCTTGGTAATATATATTGTTTACTGTTTACTATGACCCCACTTTCTTGGTAATATATATTGTTTTTCTTTGTTTTTCTTTTGAGGTTTAGTTTTTTTTTTTTTTTTTTTTT